>NC_056447.1:56402370-56494533 GCF_018296145.1 Oncorhynchus tshawytscha | reverse complement strand
AGCTGTTGAACCATTTCTTCTGACAGATTCATTGTGGTATACATCCACATTATTACCTGTTTGGGTTTTCCATCAGGTCCTGTGCATCCTTGAAGGGAAAATAAGATCTTAGGTCATACATGCTGGTACTTTGAGACACAATTTAACAATGTATTCCTCAAACTGACACATCCTTACCACAGTCACGAACACAGGTGTCAGAGAATGTGTTGAACAAGATGGTACCCTCAGGGCAGAAACAGCCCTCCATGAATGAGTCACATACAAAGTCACGGGTCATTTGTGCTCCCTGACATGAATGCACATATTTGTCATTGTATCTATGGTAAGAAAAAACAATTAATTACAGACTAAAAACTTTGGAATATAATGGAAACAAGTGGTGTATTTACAAGTGTAAAATAATGAGATGGGAATGAGATGATATGGGAATGAGAATTAGATGGGAATGAGATGAGATGAGATGGGATTGAGATGAGATGGGAATGAGATGGGAATGCGATGAGATGGGAATGAGACTGAGATTTGGATGAGAATTAGATGGGAATGAGATGAGATGAGAATGAGATGAGATGGGAATGAGAATGAGATGGGAATGAGAATGAGATGGGAATGAGAATTAGATGGGAATGAGAATGAGATGGGAATGAGAATGAGATGAGAATGAAATGAGATGGGAATGAGATGGGAATGAGAATGAGATGAGATGAGATGAGAATGAGATGGGAATGAGAATGAGATGGGATGGGAATGAGATGAGAAGAGAATGAGATGAGATGGGAATGAGATGAGAATGACATGGATACCTTGAATTGCATGTTCGCTGGATAGTAGAGCCACATGCCTTATACACTTTGGTCTTAGGGCATGTCAGTTCTGTAATATGGTCAAGATGGAATGAAAGACAAAACAGTAAGTACACAATTTGTAAATGCAGGTTGTCAAAATACAAATAATTAATGTAAATCATAAAGTTATTAGAATTATTTAAAACCGTGTTAATATCTATCCTGCATCCGAAATTGGATCCTATTCCCTACTTAGATCACTACTTATGGCAGGAGCCAGGTCAAAAGCAGTGCACTATGTAGGGAATAGGATCCCATTGGGGACACAGGTCTTATTGGATATGAAAGTCGTTCCCTACCACATGTTCCATTAGTTGATTTCCTCCAGTCGATACAGACTCCAGCTGCTGCACACCTCACGGCGTAGGCTTCCAGGCTGGAGCAGCCAATTGAGATATTTGGCATGTGGCAGACATCAAACTTACAGGCCTCGAAGAAGGGTTGACGTGGGATAACATCATGGCATTGCTTAAAGACCCTTCCAAAATAAAGAAACCATTTAAGTTATTATATCGGCCTAACCCAAAAGGGGCATTTAACATGTCACGACAGATTTCTTACAAATATTGATTACTGTATGCCTTACACACTTCATTATTTGTGAAGCATCTATGAAGTTCCTATGAATATGACATATTTTATACGGCATAAACAGTCTGTAAGATAAGTTTGGTTCTAAGTTATGGAACAACAACCCTTGCCTTTACCGGAGAGTTTACAGACGTGTATGTGTACAGTGTCACAGCAACCTCAATCAGATTCCCTTGTCTTTGTAATATAGCTGTCTCTTTGTGTTATTACAAGGTTACACGTCTTACGGGCTAAGTATGATGTCACAGATTGATGTCTTTCCTGACGGGCAGATTGGAGGCGTGGGGGTAGTTAGGGTAGGTGGGGTAGGGGGGGTAGGTGGGGTAGGTGGGGTAGAGGGTTGCTGTTCACAGTAGGGTTTTTTAACATCAGGAATCTTCCATTCATGAGCCATCCCAGGACATGATGGGTCAATCTGTCCATTTGGTAATCTGCAATCGTTTTTCCTGATATTGTCACAGGTACCTTTATAAAGATACAATAAATATGGGAATTAGAGAAAACACAAGTTATTTTATGCCAGAAACAGCTGCTCATACCTTTAAGCCTACCTACAGTATCTTTTAATTGGTTTTTCTATCATTGTAACTGTACAGTGAACTTTAATGCCATGGAAATGCAATAACACGCAACAAAATAACATTAAATCATTGCAACAAATGTTCAGTTTACTCACAGAGTACCACAAGCTGTTCATCTGATTCATACTTAAAGTGTTTTTGGTCTACACAATGGATGCATCCCAAATGGGACCCTATTCCACCTGGTTAAAAGGACTGCACTACAATGGGACCCTATTCCCCCTGGTTAAAAGGAGTGAACTACAATGGGACCCTATTCCCCCTGGTTAAAAGGAGTGCACTACAATGGGACCCTATTCCCCCTGGTTAAAAGTTGGTTAAAAGGAGTGCACTACAATGGGACCCTATTCCCCCTGGTTAAAAGGAGTGCACTACAATGGGACCCTATTCCCCCTGGTTAAAAGGAGTGCCTACAATTGGACCCTATTCCCCCTGGTTAAAAGGAGTGCACTACAATGGGACCCTATTCCCCCTGGATAAAAGGAGTGCACTACAATGGGATCCTATTCCCCCTGGTTAAAAGGAGTGAACTACAATGGGACCCTATTCCCCCTGGTTAAAAGGAGTGCACTACAATGGGACCCTATTCCCCCTGGTTAAAATGAGTGCACTACAATGGGAGCCTATTCCCCCTGGATAAAAGGAGTGCACTACAATGGGATCCTATTCCCCCTGGTTAAAAGGAGTGCACTACATTGGGAACAGTGTGCCATTTGGGATGCAGTAACGCCTACATACTTACCACACTGCCCCTCTGTGTTGTTGTGGAATAGGGAGTTTGGCAGGGTTACACTGAACATAAGGGACTTAAACATCACTGTTGCTTTAATGGCAGGGATCTTCAACAGTAACTCCACCCCAGTGCTGGTGATCATGAGGTCTTCATTAGAAAAGGTCGGGAAGATCTGATTTCCATTGATGTAAACCTTGTGAATGATAAGGAAAAACATTACATTACGAATGAGAGTAGAGAACAGAATAACATTACAATAATGTAGATAAGATAGGAACAGTTTCCAGAACTAAATGAAGTCACAAGGAGAGTTGGTAGTCTGTTAATGATTTGTCAATATAATGAAATTCTTTGAAATGTCATGGGAATGTTTCAGATACCTTGATGATGGTTTTGAGTTAACGTGATGGCATCAATCAAAGTGGTTAACCAATATGTAATGTTGCTAAATAACTATTTGTAACTACTGTAGTGTAGTACTGCAGATTACATTTGTTGTAGTCGGCAAGATCAGATATCCCTATTAATCAATACCACCACGTTACAAAAAGTCAATAATACATTTCAAAATATGAAGCTAGATTATTTTAAGTCTTAAAGTGGTATGATATTGTCTATCTCAAATAATGTCTGTATCAAATGATATCTATTTCAAAAAGAATGTCTATATCAAAGAATGTCTGTATCAAAGAATGTCTATCTCAAATCATTTCTATCTCAAAGTGTACTTTTTCAAAGTGTATAAATGTTTACAATAGCACAGTTATAATTACCATATTTGTTGTCACATTTAATCTCTTCGGAGTAAGAACGATTTTGTAAGACTTGTAATTGACAATCAGAGACTGAGGGCAGGTCGCATGTCCAGACGGATCACAGTTATAGTTGTCGATGATGACACTGAAGTTCTGTCGAGGAACTATTTCTTTAATCAAAACGTAGGTGCAGTTTTCCTGGAAACTGTAATATTGGCCATCAAATGTGATGTAATGAGGGTCTCCCCATCCATAGCATATACCTGAGAGATAGAACAGAAGAAGGTAACAAATAGATAGATCACTCATCAATACAAGAGTTTAAAGTCCTACTCCAGTCTCCTTTTCACCTCATTTAACACCTGATTTACTGAACACAGCAGCTGGTCTAGGTATCCTCATGAAATGGCACAAGCTGATAACATCACAATGTCACCATCAGATCAGACCAAGGGTGCAACTTTCACTGGGGACGGGGGGTGGACGGGGGCATGTCTCCCCCAGTTTCTGAAATTGCATTTTTGTTCCCCCCCAGTTTTATCATTGTAATGTGATACAAAACAAGGCAACGCTGCGCTTTAGGACCATGCGGATGCCTCTGAGTGGTCCAGTAGGCTGTTTGGAGTGTTTATCTGACTGGATACAAATAATAATGATAATGATTTTGCCCCCCCCCCCACTTCTAAAACCAAAGTTGCGCCACTGGATCAGACCAACTCCTTGAAGTTTGCAGTTGTGTATAAAAAAAATATATTGTATTTCTTTACCCTTTAGTATGCATACTTTTACTGTATTTATACTTGAGATATCACTTTCAACAGGAAAAGTTCAAAAATCACTGGAGGACGTCTTTAAAACAAGTACACTTGGAGTAATATGTATTTGTAGAAGGTGAGAACAGAAGATAATTAAAAACATTACGTTTTGAACTTACATTCACATTCGTAGTGATAGCAGCAACCTGATTCGTCATAGACTTTCACTGGTGGGTATCCATTTTCACACACAGGCTTTTCTACAGACTTACAGTCCACAGGCGTTGTGGTAATTACACCTCTGTGGCAAGTCTGAGTAGTGCAGTTGTCTGTCTTCCAAGTCTCACCATCCTAAAGTTGAAAATGTATGTTTTAGTCCTGAAAGTAAACACACTACGTACTACACAACACTATAAACTACACAACACTATGAACTACACAATACTATGCACTACACAACACGATGAACAACACAACACTATGAACTACACAACACTATAAACTACATAACGAACTACACAACACTATGAACTACACAACACTATGCACTACACAACACGATGAACAACACAACACTATGAACTACACAACACTATAAACTACATAACGAACTACACAACACTATGAACTACACAACACTATAAACTACATAACGAACTACACAACACTATGAACTACACAACACTATGAACTACACAACACTATGAACTACACAACACTATGAACTACACAGCACTATGAACTACACAACACTATGAGCTACACAACACTATGCACTACACAACACTATGAAGTACACAACACTATGAACTACACAACACTATAAACTACGCAACTCTATGAACTACACAGCACTATTAACTACACAACACTATGAACTACAGAACACTATAAACTACACAGCACTATTAACTACACAAAACTATGAACTACAAAACACTATGAACTAAGAAACACAATTATTCTGTTTACTTTATTTCATTACCTTTCTTGGTGGAAAGACATATTCACAGCCCGTGTAAGGTGTAGTCGAGGACAATCTAGATGATGTAGTATGTGTAGCTTCTGTTGTAGTTGAGACAGTGCTGACTGTAGCTGAGACAGTGCTGACTGTAGCTGAGACAGTGCTGACTGTAGCTGAGACAGTGCTGACTGTAGTTGGGGTCGTAGAGGGACATGGTCTGGCTTGTTTCTCAACAACACAACTTGAGTTACAGTAAGAGGTGAAACACCAGCCTGCCCCATCAGTCTCATTATATATCAAGGAACCTAAACATAAACATAATATTAGTAATGAATAGATATTAAATGAAGTGTATGAATGCAATATGTAGTCAGAATTTATCATTTTAATGAAGGAAGCTTTCACTTACCAGCAGGGAAATGTAGATTTTTATATGTGCAAAAACATAATGTGGTAGGATTTGTGGTTGGGCTAGTGGTAGGGGGTGTTGGGCTAGTGATATGGGTTGTTTTGGGGGTAGTGGTAGGGGTTGTTGTTGGGGAAGTGATAGGGGTTGTGGTAGGGTTTGATGTCATAGTTTTTTCTGTCTGTATGGTCAAAGTTGTATTTTGCACTTGAGGTGCGGCTGACTGCAATGTATATGGTGGATTTGTGACTACAATGAAGCCTGTTGTTGTGGTAGATGCTGGGGTAGTGGTTGTTGTTGGTGGAGTTGTAGTAGCTGTTGGGGTAGTAGTAGAAGTAGTTTTTGGGGTAGTAGTAGATGTAGTTGTTGAAGTAGTTGTAGTACTTGTTGGGGTAGTGGTAGGTCTTGATGTTGAAGAATATATAGTAGTTGTTGGGGTAGTGGTAGGTTTTGATGTTGGGGTAGTGGTGGGAGTTGTTGCTGGTGTAGTGGTAGGTTTAGTTGTTGAAGTAGTTGTAGTAGGGGTTGTTGGGGTAGTGGTAGGTTTTGATGTTGGGGTAGTAGTAGGTTTTGATGTTGGGGTAGTGGTATGTTTAGTTGTTGGAGTAGTTGTAGGTGGTGTTGGGGTAGTGGTAGTAGATAGTTGTTGGGGTAGTGGTAGGATATTTTGTTGGGGTAGTGTTAGGTTTAGTTGTAGGGGTAGTTGTAGTAGGGTTGTTGGGGTAGTGGTAGGTTTAGATGTTGAGTAGTAGAGTAGTTGCTATTGGGGTAGTTGTAGGTTTTGATGTTGGGGTAGTTGTAGTAGTTGTTGTTGGGGTAGTGTAAGGTTTTGTTGTGGAAGTAGCTGTAGTAGTTGTTGTTGAAGTAGTTGCAGTAGTTGTTGGGGTAGTAGAAGGTTTTGATGTTGGGGTAGTGGTAGGAGTTGTTGTTGGGGTTGTGGTAGGTTTAGTTGTTGAAGTAGTTGCAGTAGTTGTTGGGGTAGTGGAAGGTTTTGATGTTGGGGTAGTGGTAGGAGTTGGTGTTGGGGTAGTGGTAGGTTTATTTGTTGAAGTAGTTGTAGTAGATGTTGGGGTAGTGGTAGGTTTTGATGTTGGGGTAGTGGTAGGTTTAGTTGTTGAAGTAGTTGTAGTAGATGTTGGGGTAGTGGTAGGTTTTGATGTTGGGGTAGTGGTAGGTTTAGTTGTTGAAGTAGTTGTAGTAGATGTTGGGGTAGTGGTAGGTTTTGTTGTTGGGGTAGTGGTAGAGTTGTTGTTGGGAAGTGGTAGGTTTAGTTGTAGAAGTAGTTGTAGTAGTTGTTTGGATAGTGATAGGTTTTGATGTTGGGGTAGTGGTAGGTTTAGATGTTGGGGTAGTGGTTGCAGTTGTTGGGGTAGTGGTAGGAGTTGGTGTTGGGGTAGTGGTAGGAGTTGATGTTGGGGTAGTGGTAGGTTTAGTTGTTGAAGTAGTTGTAGTAGATGTTGGGGTGGTGGTAGGTTTTGTTGTTGAAGTAGTTGTAATAGTTGTTGGGGTGGTGGTAGGTTTTGTTGTTGGGTTACTGGTAAGAGATGTTGTTGAAGTAGCTGTAGTAGTTGTAGGTTTTGTTGTTAGGGTAGTGGTCGGTTTAGATGTTGGGGTAGTGGTTGCAGTTGTTGGGGTAGTGGTAGGAGTTGTTGTTGGGGAGGTGGTAGGTTTAGTTGTGGGAGTAGTTGTAGTAGATGTTGGGGTAGTGGCAGGTTTTGATGTTGGGGTACTTGTAGTAGATGTTGTTGGGGTAGTGGTAGGTTTTGATGTTGGGGTAGTTGTAGTAGATGTTGGGTTACTGGTAGGTTTAGTTGTTGAAGTAGTTGCAGTTGTTGTTGGGGTAGTGGTAGGTTTAGTTGTTGAAGTAGTTGTAGTAGATGTTGGGGTAGTGGTAGGTTTTGTTGTTGAAGTAGTGGTAGGAGTTGTTGTTAGGGAAGTGGTAGGTTTAGCTGTTGAAGTAGTTGTAGTAGACGTTGGGGTAGTGGTAGGTTTAGTTGTTGAAATAGTTGTAGTAGTTGTTGGGGTAGTGGTAGGTTTTGATGTTGGGGTAGTGGTAGGAGTTGTTGTTGAGGTGGTGGTAGGAGTTGTTTTTGGGGTAGTGGTAGGAGTTGTTGTTGGGTAAGTGGTAGGTTTAGTTGTTGAAGTAGTTGTAGTAGATGTTGGGGTAGTGGTAGGTTTAGTTGTTGAAGTAGTTGTAGTAGATGTTGGGGTAGTGGTAGGTTTAGTTGTTGAAGTAGTTGTAATAGTTGTTGGGGTGGTGGTAGGTTTTGTTGTTGAAGTAGTTGTAGTAGATGTTGGGGTAGTGGTAGGTTTAGTTGTTGAAGTAGTTGTAGTAGATGTTGGGGTGGTGGTAGGTTTTGTTGTTGGGTTACTGGTAAGAGATGTTGTTGAAGTAGCTGTAGTAGTTGTAGGTTTTGTTGTTAGGGTAGTGGTAGGTTTAGATGTTGGGGTAGTGGTTGCAGTTGTTGGGGTAGTGGTAGGAGTTGTTGTTGGGGAGGTGGTAGGTTTAGTTGTGGTAGTAGTTGTAGTAGACGTTGGGGTAGTGGCAGGTTTTGATGTTGGGGTAGTGGTAGTAGCTGTTGTTGGGGTAGTGGCAGGTTTAGTTGTTGAAGTATTTGCAGTTGTTGTTGGGTTAGTAGTAGGTTTTGTTGTAGTAGTTGTTGGGTTAGTGGTAGGTTTTGATGTTGGGGTAGTGGTAGGAATTGTTGTTAAAGTAGCTGAAGTAGTTGATGGGGTATTGGTAGGTTTTGTTGTTGTAGTAGATGTTGTTGAGGTAGTTGTAGGTTTTGATGTTGGGGTAGTGGTAGGAGCTGTTGGGGTAGTGGTAGGTTTAGTTGTTGAAGTAGCTGTAGTTGTTGTTTGGATAGTGATAGGTTTTGATGTTGGGGTAGTGGTAGTAGATGTTGTTTGGGTATTGGTAGGAGTTGTTAGGGAAGTGGTAGGTTTAGCTGTTGAAGTAGTTGTAGTAGACGTTGGGGTAGTGGTAGGTTTAGTTGTTGAAATAGTTGTAGTAGTTGTTGGGGTAGTGGTATGTTTTGATGTTGGGGTAGTGGTAGGTTTAGTTGTTGAAGTAGTTGTAGTAGATGTTGAGGTAGTGGTAGGTTTTGTTGTTGGGGTAGTGGTAGGTTTAGTTGTTGAAGTAGCTGTAGTTGTTGTTTGGATAGTGATAGGTTTTGATGTTGGGGTAGTGGTAGTAGATGTTGTTGAGGTGGTGGTAGGAGTTGTTTTTGGGGTAGTGGTAGGAGTTGTTGTTGGGGTATTGGTAGGTTTTGTTGTAGTAGTAGATGTTGTTGAGGTAGTTGTAGGTTTTGGTGTTGGGTAAGTGGTAGGTTTAGTTGTTGAAGTAGTTGTAGTAGATGTTGGGGTAGTGGTAGGAGTTGTTGTTGGGGAAGTGGTAGGTTTAGTTGTTGAAGTAGTTGTAGTAGATGTTGGGGTAGTGGTAGGTTTTGATGTTGGGGTAGTGGTAGGTTTAGTTGTTGAAGTAGTTGTAGTAGATGTTGGGGTAGTGGTAGGTGTTGGTGTTGGGGTAGTGGTAGGTTTAGTTGTTGAAGTAGTTGTAATAGTTGTTGGGGTGGTGGTAGGTTTTGTTGTTGGGTTACTGGTAAGAGATGTTGTTGAAGTAGCTGTAGTAGTTGTAGGTTTTGTTGTTAGGGTAGTGGTAGGTTTAGATGTTGGGGTAGTGGTTGCATTTGTTGGGGTAGTGGTAGGAGTTGTTGTTGGGGAGGTGGTAGGTTTAGTTGTGGGAGTAGTTGTGGTAGACGTTGGGGTAGTGGCAGGTTTTGATGTTGGGGTAGTTGTAGTAGATGTTGGGTTACTGGTAGGTTTAGTTGTTGAAGTAGTTGAAGTAGATGTTGGGGTAGTGGTATGTTTTGATGTTGGGGTAGTGGTAGGAGTTGTTGTTGAGCTGGTGGTAGGAGTTGTTTTGGGGTAGTGGTAGGAGTTGTTGTTGGGTAAGTGGTAGGTTTAGTTGTTGAAGTAGTTGTAGTAGATGTTGGGGTAGTAGTAGGTTTTGATGTTGGGGTAGTGGTAGGTTTAGTTGTTGAAGTAGTTGTAGTGTTTGGTTGGGTAGTGGCAGGTTTAGTTGTTGAAGTATTTGCAGTTGTTGTTGGGTTAGTAGTAGGTTTTGTTGTAGTAGTTGTTGGGGTAGTGGTAGGTTTAGTTGTTGGGGTAGTGGTAGGTTTAGTTGTTGAAGTAGCTGAAGTAGTTGCTGGGGTATTGGTAGGTTTTGTTGTTGTAGTAGATGTTGTTGAGGTAGTTGTAGGTTTTGATGTTGGGGTAGTGGTAGGTTTAGCTGTTGAAGTAGTTGTAGTAAACATCGGGGTAGTGGTAGGTTTAGTTGTTGAAATAGTTGTAGTAGTTGTTGGGGTAGTGGTATGTTTTGATGTTGGGGTAGTGGTAGGAGTTGTTGTTGAGGTGGTGGTAGGAGTTGTTTTTGGGGTAGTGGTAGGAGTTGTTGTTGGGTAAGTGGTAGGTTTAGTTGTTGAAGTAGTTGTAGTAGATGTTGGGGTAGTAGTAGGTTTTGATGTTGGGGTAGTGGTAGGTTTAGTTGTTGAAGTAGTTGTAGTAGATGTTGGGGTAGTAGTAGGTTTTGATGTTGGGGTAGTTGTAGTGGGTGTTGTTGGGGTAGTGGTAGGTTTAGATGTTGAAGTAGATGTAGTGTTTGGTTGGGTAGTGGCAGGTTTAGTTGTTGAAGTATTTGCAGTTGTTGTTGGGTTAGTAGTAGGTTTTGTTGTTGTAGTAGATGTTGTTGAGGTAGTTGTAGGTTTTGATGTTGGGGTAGTGGTAGGAGCTGTTGGGGTAGTGGTAGGTTTAGCTGTTGAAGTAGTTGTAGTAAACATCGGGGTAGTGGTAGGTTTAGTTGTTGAAATAGTTGTAGTAGTTGTTGGGGTAGTGGTATGTTTTGATGTTGGGGTAGTGGTAGGAGTTGTTGTTGAGGTGGTGGTAGGAGTTGTTTTTGGGGTAGTGGTAGGTTTAGTTGTTGAAGTAGTTGTAGTAGATGTTGGGGTAGTGGTAGGTTTTAATGTTGGGGTAGTGGTAGGAATTGTTGTTAAAATAGCTGAAGTAGTTGCTGGGGTATTGGTAGGTTTTGTTGTAGTAGTAGATGTTGTTGAGGTAGTTGTAGGTTTTGATGTTGGGGTAGTGGTAGGTTTAGTTGTTGAAGTAGCTGTAGTTGTTGTTTGGATAGTGATAGGTTTTGATGTTGGGGTAGTGGTAGTAGATGTTGTTGAGGTGGTGGTAGGAGTTGTTTTTGGGGTAGTGGTAGGAGTTGTTGTTGGGGTAGTGGTAGGTTTAGTTGTTGAAGTAGTTGTAGTAGATGTTGGGGTAGTGGTAGGTTTTGATGTTGGGGTAGTGGTAGGTTTAGTTGTTGAAGTAGTTGTAGTAGATGTTGGGGTAGTGGTAGGTTTAGTTGTTGAAGTAGTTGTAGTAGATGTTGGGGTAGTGGTAGGTTTTGATGTTGGGGTAGTGGTAGGTTTAGTTGTTGAAGTAGTTGTAATAGTTGTTGGGGTAGTGGTAGGTTTTGTTGTTGGGTTACTGGTAAGAGATGTTGTTGAAGTAGCTGTAGTAGTTGTAGGTTTTGTTGTTAGGGTAGTGGTAGGTTTAGATGTTGGGGTAGTGGTTGCAGTTGTTGGGGTAGTGGTAGGTTTAGTTGTGGGAGTAGTTGTAGTAGATGTTGGGGTAGTGGTAGGTTTTGATGTTGGGGTAGTTGTAGTAGATGTTGGGTAGTTGTAGTAGATGTTGGGTTACTGGTAGGTTTAGTTGTTGAAGTAGTTGAAGTAGATGTTGGAGTAGTGGTAGTAGCTGTTGTTGGGGTAATGGTAGGTTTAGTTGTTGATGAAGCTGTAGTGTTTGGTTGGGTAGTGGCAGGTTTAGTTGTTGAAGTAGTTGCAGTTGTTGTTGGGTTAGTAGTAGGTTTTGTTGTTAGGGTAGTTGTAGTAGTTGTTGGTGTAGTGGTAGGTTTTGATGTTGGGGTAGTGGTAGGACTTGTTGTTAAAGTAGCTGAAGTAGTTGCTGGGGTATTGGTAGGTTTTGTTGTTGTAGTAGATGTTGTTGAGGTAGTTGTAGGTTTTGATGTTGGGGTAGTGGTAGGAGCTGTTGGGGTAGTGGTAGGTTTAGTTGTTGAAGTAGTTGTAGTAGTTGTTGTGGAAGTGGAAGGTTTTGATGTTGAAGTAGTTGTAGTAGATGTTGGGGTAGTGGTAGGTTTAGTTGTTGAAATAGTTGTAGTAGTTGTTGGGGTAGTGGTATGTTTTGATGTTGGGGTAGTGGTAGGAGTTGTTGTTGAGGTGGTGGTAGGAGTTGTTTTTGGGGTAGTGGTAGGAGTTGTTGTTGGGTAAGTGGTAGGTTTAGTTGTTGAAGTAGTTGTAGTAGATGTTGGGGTAGTAGTAGGTTTTGATGTTGGGGTAGTGGTAGGTTTAGTTGTTGAAGTAGTTGTAGTAGATGTTGAGGTAGTGGTAGGTTTTGTTGTTGGGGTAGTGGTAGGAGTTGTTGTTGAGGTGGTGGTAGGAGTTGTTGTTGCGGTAGTGGTAGGAGTTGTTGTTGGGGAAGTGGTAGGTTTAGTTGTTGAAGTAGTTGTAGTAGATGTTGGGGTAGTGGTAGGTTTTGATGTTGGGGTTGTAGTAGTTGTTGGGGTAGTGGTAGGTTTATTTGTTGAAGTAGTTGCAGTCGTTGCTGGGGTAGTGGTAGGTTTTGATGTTGGGGTAGTGGTAGGAGTTGTTGTTGGGGTAGTGGTAGGTTTAGTTGTTGAAGTAGTTGTAGTAGTTGTTGTGGAAGTGGAAGGTTTTGATGTTGAAGTAGTTGTAGTAGATGTTGGGGTAGTGGTAGGTTTAGTTGTTGAAGTAGTTGTAGTAGATGTTGGGGTAGTGGTAGGTTTTGTTGTTGACGTAGTTGTAATAGTTGTTGGGGTGGTGGTAGGTTTTGTTGTTGGGTTACTGGTAAGAGATGTTGTTGAAGTAGCTGTAGTAGTTGTAGGTTTTGTTGTTAGGGTAGTGGTAGGTTTAGATGTTGGGGTAGTGGTTGCAGTTGTTGGGGTAGTGGTAGGAGTTGTTGTTGGGGAGGTGGTAGGTTTAGTTGTGGGAGTAGTTGTAGTAGACGTTGGGGTAGTGGCAGGTTTTGATGTTGGGGTAGTTGTAGTAGATGTTGAGGTAGTGGTAGGTTTTGTTGTTGGGGTAGTGGTAGGAGTTGTTGTTGAGGTGGTGGTAGGAGTTTTTGTTGCGGTAGTGGTATGAGTTGTTGTTGGGGAAGTGGTAGGTTTAGTTGTAGAAGTAGTTGTAGTAGATGTTGGGGTAGTGGTAGGCTTTGATGTTGGGGTAGTGGTAGGTTTAGTTGTTGAAGTAGTTATAATAGTTGTTGGGGTAGTGGTAGGTTTTGTTGTTGGGGTAGTGGTAGGTTTAGTTGTTGAAGTAGTTGTAGTAGATGTTGAGGTAGTGGTAGGTTTTGTTGTTGGGGTAGTGGTAGGAGTTGTTGTTGAGGTGGTGGTAGGAGTTGTTGTTGCGGTAGTGGTAGGAGTTGTTGTTGGGGAAGTGGTAGGTTTAGTTGTTGAAGTAGTTGTAGTAGATGTTGGGGTAGTGGTAGGTTTTGATGTTGGGGTAGTGGTAGGTTTAGTTGTTGAAGTAGTTGTAGTAGATGTTGGGGTAGTGGTAGGTTTTGTTGTTGACGTAGTGGTAGTTGTTGTTGGGGTAGTGGTAGGTTTAGTTGTTGAAGTAGTTGTAGTAGATGTTGGGGTAGTGGTAGGTTTAGTTGTTGAAGTAGTTGTAGTAGATGTTGGGGTGGTGGTAGGTTTTGTTGTTGAAGTAGTTGTAATAGTTGTTGGGGTGGTGGTAGGTTTTGTTGTTGGGTTACTGGTAAGAGATGTTGTTGAAGTAGCTGTAGTAGTTGTAGGTTTTGTTGTTAGGGTAGTGGTCGGTTTAGATGTTGGGGTAGTGGTTGCAGTTGTTGGGGTAGTGGCAGGTTTTGATGTTGAGGTAGTTGTAGTAGATGTTGGGGTAGTGGTAGGTTTTGATGTTGGGTAGTTGTAGTAGATGTTGGGTTACTGGTAGGTTTAGTTGTTGAAGTAGTTGAAGTAGATGTTGGGGTAGTGGTAGGAGTTGTGGTTGGGGTAGTGGTAGGTTTAGTCGTTGAAGTAGTTGCAGTAGTTGTTGGGGTAGTGGTAGGAGTTGTTGTTGGGGTAGTGGTAGGTTTAGTTGTTGAGGTAGTTGTGGTAGGTGTTGGGGTAGTGGAAGGTTTTGTTGTTGGGGTAGTTGTTGTGGCAGTTGTTGGGGTAGTTGTAGGTTTTGATGTTGGGGTAGTTGTAGTAGTTGTTGTTGGGGTAGTGGAAGGTTTTGTTGTTGGGGTAGTGGTAGGAGTTGTTGTTGAGGTGGTGGTAGGAGTTGTTGTTGCGGTAGTGGTAGGAGATGTTGTTGGGGAAGTGGTAGGTTTAGTTGTTGAAGTAGTTGTAGTAGATGTTGGGGTAGTGGTAGGTTTTGATGTTGGGGTAGTGGTAGGTTTAGTTGTTGAAGTAGTTGTAGTAGATGTTGGGGTAGTGGTAGGTTTTGATGTTGGGGTAGTGGTAGGTTTAGTTGTTGAAGTAGTTGTAGTAGATGTTGAGGTAGTGGTAGGTTTTGTTGTTGGGGTAGTGGTAGGAGTTGTTGTTGAGGTGGTGGTAGGAGTTGTTGTTGCGGTAGTGGTAGGAGTTGTTGTTGGGGAAGTGGTAGGTTTAGTTGTTGAAGTAGTTGTAGTAGATGTTGGGGTAGTGGTAGGTTTTGATGTTGGGGTAGTGGTAGGTTTAGTTGTTGAAGTAGTTGTAGTAGATGTTGGGGTAGTGGTAGGTTTTGGTGTTGGGGTAGTGGTAGGTTTTGATGTTGGGGTAGTGGTAGGTTTAGTTGTTGAAGTAGTTGTAGTAGATGTTGGGGTAGTGGTAGGTTTAGTTGTTGAAGTAGTTGTAGTAGATGTTGGGGTAGTGGTAGGTTTAGTTGTTGAAGTAGTTATAATAGTTGTTGGGGTAGTGGTAGGTTTTGTTGTTGGGTTACTGGTAAGAGATGTTGTTGAAGTAGCTGTAGTAGTTGTAGGTTTTGTTGTTAGGATAGTGGTAGGTTTAGATGTTGGGGTAGTGGTTGCAGTTGTTGGGGTAGTGGCAGGTTTTGATGTT
Source organism: Oncorhynchus tshawytscha (assembly GCF_018296145.1). Lineage (NCBI taxonomy): Eukaryota > Metazoa > Chordata > Actinopteri > Salmoniformes > Salmonidae > Oncorhynchus > Oncorhynchus tshawytscha. The sequence goes on along the minus strand of NC_056447.1, from coordinate 56,479,779 downwards.
GAGGTAGTTGTAGTAGATGTTGGGGTAGTGGTAGGTTTTGATGTTGGGGTAGTTGTAGTAGATGTTGGGTTACTGGTAGGTTTAGTTGTTGAAGTAGTTGAAGTAGATGTTGGGGTAGTGGTAGGTTTAGTTGTTGAAGTAGTTGCAGTAGTTGTTGGGGTAGTGGTAGGAGTTGTTGTTGGGGTAGTGGTAGGTTTAGTTGTTGAGGTAGTTGTGGTAGGTGTTGGGGTAGTGGAAGGTTTTGTTGTTGGGGTAGTTGTTGTGGCAGTTGTTGGGGTAGTTGTTGGTTTTGATGTTGGGGTAGTGGTAGCAGTTGTTGTTGTAATGGTTGTTGTGGGCCTAACTGAGGTGGTAATTGTCCCATTGCTACAAACATCAACAACATCAACACAACATCTGACTCTGATCTCGTAGTTGTAGCATATTGGTATCTTGCCTTGATTCTTGTTGTGGCATATCAGTCCAACTGAGGGATTGCATTCAACATTTTGACCTAGATCGGCCAAAGGAACATAAATGTTGTCTTTGGCTCTGCATTCTACTTCATTAGGTTGGCTACAAATATCAATACCAGATTTCCTTATATTTTCTATGGTTTCAAAATCTCCTCCTTCTGGTCCAACAGAGGGATAGTATTTGCTAATCCAGTCTGACCATTCACAGACTGTCTTGGTCAGGCAGTGTGGAGTAGTAGTGGGTGAAGTGGGTGTTGGTGAAGTCGGGGTTGTTGTGGGCGTAGTGGAAGGGGTTGTTGTCAGAGGAATGGTTGTTGTGGGGGTAGGGGTAGGGGTTATGGTTGTGGTTGGGGTAGTGGTAGGAGTTGAGAAAACAAATACTGTTGTGGTCGGTGCTTGAGTGAATATCTTTGTTGTTGTAACACTTGGTGTAGTTGTTGGAATTGGGGTGCTGGGACAGGGGTTCATAATCCGGACAATAGTTCCATTCTCTTTGCACGTGGCAGTAATACAGGTCCCATCACCGTCAGATGTGTGATATATGGTCGCTCCATAAGGGTATGTTCTGCCGTCGTAGAAACAATAACAAGCTGCAATAGGATTATGACAATGAACACAAGTTATTATCATGTAATCATCTTGTCATGTTACCTTCTTGGTAATAATGTAGGCTAATGTTTCAGTTATTATCATGTAATCATCTTGTCATGTTACCTTCTTGGTAATAATGTAGGCTAATGTTTCAGTTATTATTATGTAATCATCTTGTCATGTTACCTTCTTGGTAATAATGTAGGCTAATGTTTCAGTTATTATCATGTAATCATCTTGTCATGTTACCTTCTTGGTAATAATGTAGGCTAATGTTTCAGTTATTATTATGTAATCATCTTGTCATGTTACCTTCTTGGTAATAATGTAGGCTAATGTTTCAGTTATTATCATGTAATCATCTTGTCATGTTACCTTCTTGGTAATACTGTAGGCTAATGTTTCAGTTATTATTATGTAATCATCTTGTCATGTTACCTTCTTGGTAATAATGTAGGCTAATGTTTCAGTTATTATTATGTAATCATCTTGTCATGTTACCTTCTTGGTAAGAATGTAGGCTAATGTTTCAGTTATTATTGTGTAATCATCTTATCATGTTACCTTCTTGGTAATAATGTAGGCAAATGTTTCAGTTATTATCATGTAATCATCTTGTCATGTTACCTACTTGGTAATAATGGAGGCTGATGTTTCAGTTTGTAGTGGTTTTCCTTACCTTGGACATCATAGCTGCAACTGACCTCAGTTGATGAGCAACGACTTGAAAAAGAAAGAGGGAGGTTACAGTACCTTTCAAAGTTGAATAAAATATTAAGAGCTATTTGCTATGAAGTACAAAAAAATGTTATATGTTATATTCACAATAAGGTATTAACAGGTCAAATCCCAATAAGGTATTAACAGGTCAAATCACATTCTTTGAAAATCAAAATCAATTGAATGGTAGGAAAGCCTCTTTGTAGGTGGACTATTGACATTGCCTTATCTGACCAGAAATACAGGCTACCTTAAGGCTTATACCAACCGTATTAAACTCTATGTAATGTATATACAGTATCTATGTATTTATCAAAATGTTGATCTGAAGACATACCATGTCTGACAGTTCTCCTTGGAAGGTATAACCTCTCTCTCGTTGTAATGAGTTCCATCTCCATCGTAGCAACCACAGTTCTTCTTACTGACACACTTCATGGTACTTTCTTCCAAATAAGGCTGGGCCGAAGGACATTTTGGATAGCAACCTTTAAGATATAAACAGTCAATTTAATCCAGGACACCTGCACAGATTAGATCATCCTCATGGTATCTAGTTCTAACACCAAAGCTGTAATGGATATGATATTTAAATATTTGTATTTAGTTTTCAGTATAGATGAACAAGGGAGGGAGGAGTCATTACATATTTTATACTGTACATTTGTTTAACAACTTGGAATGTAAATTGTCCAAATCAAACGGCCAAGATGTTATGAAGGGCTCTTAGTTACCTTCCAGTGCAGGGATCTGACTGGAGCATGTTCCTGAGGGATTCTTGCAGGTCTTCATACAGGGGTATCCACACGGATTATAATGCCACTCACACTCACCAATAGGGTTGTAGAAATCACAGAACAGAGCTGGTGAAATTAAAACATGTCACATTTTAACTGAACCAGGGTCCTAAAAGATTGATTGAACAGTTACACATTGAAATCATAAATTGGTATTTTGTCCCGATAGCTAAACAATCCCACCTATCCATCAATCAATTGTCCCACTCAAAGCAAATGACTCACGGCAGATATCTGGTGTTCTCCACTTGATACAAGCCCCTGCCTCGTTACAGGCCTGGGCGTAGGCTGCTACAGCTGTACAGAAACACTCGCAGTCTCCCCCAGTGTCACAGGCACACGAGTCCCTCACACAGGCATCATGGAATGGCGTGGGGTCCACCTTTTAGGTAGATGCATTAAGCCATCATTTATTTATTCAATGCATTGCTCAGCTTGTTGAAGAGACTACAGATGAACTATTGACAATGATTATTATTGGGTTGGATGGCTGACTTTATGTTTTTGTTATCTGTTTAGTGCTACTTTTGTTGTTGTCTATTATGGTGACTGTGTGGACATTCACATGATTATTGACAAACCAATTTTATTAAAAAGATTGCCAGGTACCATCATGCAACTTTGCTTGTCATTGTGTACCTTATAGGAAACCTGTTAGTGTCACGCCCTGGTCAAAGTATTTTGTGTTCATCTTTATGTATTTGGTCAGGCCAGGGTGTGGCATGGGGTTTTTGTAATTGTGGTGTGTTTGTCTTGGGGTTTTGGTGGTGGTATTGGGATTGTAGCTTAGTGGGTTGTCTAGCAAAGTCTATGGCTGTCTGGAGTGGTTCTCAATCAGAGGCAGATGCTTATCGTTGTCTCTGATTGGGAACCATATTTAGGCAGCCATATTCTTGAGTTTGTCGTGGGTGATTGTCCTTAGTGTCCTATGTGTACTCTCTGTTAGTTTGCACCAGTTAGGCTGTTTCGGTTTTGTTTATTGTTTTTGTAAGTTCGTGTTTCTTTGTTGTATTAAACATGGATCGCAATCGACACGCTGCAGTTTGGTCCGACTCTCCTTCATCACCACTAGAAAACCGTTACAGAATCACCCACCAACCAAGGACCAAGCGGCGTGGTAAACAGAGGCAGCAGCAACAGCAGCAGCAGGAGAAGCGACAGGTGCAGCAGGAGCAACAGCAGCAGCAGCAAAGGCAGCAGCAGGAGCAAAGGCAGCAGCAGGAGAAGCAACAGAGGCAGCAGCAGCATTGGGAGAGGCTGCACTCTTTGGATAAATGGACTTGGGAGGAGATCCTTGACGGACAAGGACCCTGGGCAGAGCCATGGATGGAATTGGAGCTGTCGGCGAAGCAGAGTGCTGAGTCTGAGAGTGTGGAGGATGTATTGGACAGAGTAGAAAGAAAGGTGTGGGCTTGGCATAGCATGCACGGCATACCAGTGCCAGCACCACGCATCAGGCCTACAGTGCGTCCCACCTGTTCAGCGCTGCCGGAGCCTTTCTCCTCTACAGCGCTGCTGGAGTCTTCCGCCTGTTCAGCGCAGCCAGAGCCTTTCTCCTCTCCTGCGCGGCCGGAGTCTCCCGCCTGTTCAGCGCAGCCAGTCTACAAGGAGCTGCCAGTCTGAGCTGCCAGTCTGTAAGGAGCTGCCAGTCTGTAAGGAGCTGCCGGTCTGTAAGGAGCTGCCGGTCTGTAAGGAGCTGCCGGTCTGTAAGGAGCTGCCGGTCTGCACGGAGCTGCCGGTCTGCACGGAGCTGCCGGTCTGCACGGAGCTGCCGGTCTGCACGGAGCTGCCGGTCTGCACGGAGCTGCCGGTCTGCACGGAGCTGCCGGTCTGCACGGAGCTGCCGGTCTGCACGGAGCTGCCGGTCTGCACGGAGCTGTCGGTCTGCACGGAGCTGTCAGTCTGCACGGAGCTGTCAGTCTGCACGGAGCTGCCAGTCTGCACGGAGCTGCCAGTCTGCACGGAGCTGCCAGTCTGCACAGAGCTGCCAGTCTGCACAGAGCCGCCAGAGCTGCCAGTCTGTAAGAAGCCGCCAGAGCTGTCAGCCTACATGGAGCAGCCAGAGCTGTCAGTCTGCATGAAGCAGTCAGAGATGTCAGTCTGCATGGAGCAGCCAGTCTGCATGGAGCAGCCAGTCTGCATGGAGCAGCCAGTCTGCAAGGAGCTGTCAGTCTGCAAGGAGCTGTCAGTCTGCAAGGAGCTGCCAGTCTGCACGGAGCTGCCAGTCTGCACGGAGCTGCCAGTCTGCACGGAGCTGCCAGTCTGCACGGAGCTACCAGTCTGCACGGAGCTACCAGTCTGCAAGGAGCTGCCAGTCTGTAAGGAGCTGCCAGTCTGCACGGAGCCGCCAGAGCTGTCAGCCTACATGGAGCAGCCAGAGCTGTCAGTCTGCATGAAGCAGCCAGAGATGTCAGTCTGCATAGAGCAGCCAGTCTGCATGGAGCAGCCAGTCTGCATGGAGCAGCCAGTCTGCAAGGAGCTGTCAGTCTGCAAGGAGCTGTCAGTCTGCAAGGAGCTGTCAGTCTGCAAGGAGTTGTCAGTCTGCAAGGAGTTGTCAGTCTGCAAGGAGCTGTCAGTCTGCAAGGAGCTGTCAGTCTGCAAGGAGCTGTCAGTCTGCACGGAGCTGTCAGTCTGCAAGGAGCTGTCAGTCTGCAAGGAGCTGCCAGGCTGCAAGGAGCAGCCAGTCAGCACGGAGCCGACAGAGCTGTCAGTCTGTAAGAAGCCGCCAGAGCTGTCAGCCTATATGGAGCAGCTAGTGCTGCCAGTCTGCCCAGCGCCGCCAGTGCCCCCCGTCTGCCCAGCGTCACCAGTCTGCCCAGCGCCGTCAGTCTGCCCAGCATCGCCAGTCTGCCCAGCATCGCCAGTCTGCCCAGCGTCGCCAGTCTGCCCAGCGCCGCCAGTCTGCCCAGCATCGCCAGTCTGCCCAGCATCGCCAGGCTGCCCAGCACTGCCAGTCTGCCTAGCGTCGCCAGTCTGCCCAGCGCCGCCAGGCTGCCCAGCGCCGCCAGATCTGCCAGTCAGCCAGACTCTTCCAGATCTGCCAGTCAGCCAGTCTCTTCCAGATCTGCCAGTCAGCCAGACTCTTCCAGATCTGCCAGTCAACCAGACTCTTCCAGATCTGCCAGTCAACCAGACTCTTCCAGATCTGCCAGTCAACCAGACTCTTCCAGATCTGCCAGTCAACCAGACTCTTCCAGATCTGCCAGTCAACCAGACTCTTCCAGATCTGCCAGTCAACCAGACTCTTCCAGATCTGCCAGTCAACCAGACTCTTCCAGATCTGCCAGTCAACCAGACTCTTCCAGATCTGCCAGTCAACCAGACTCTTCCAGATCCGCCAGTCAGCCGGGATCTGCCAGAACTGCCAGTCGGCCAGGATCCGCCAGTCAGCCAGGATCCGCCAGTCTGCCAGGATCAGTTAGATCCGCCATTCAGCCAGGATCCGCCAGTCTGCCAGGATCCGCCAGTCAGCCAGGATCCGCCAGTCAGCCAGGATCCGCCAGTCAGCCAGGATCCGCCAGTCCATGATCCGCCAGTCAGCCAGGATCCGCCAGTCTTTCAGGATCCGCCAGAAGTGCCAGTCAACCAGGATCCGCCAGTCAGCCAGGATCCGCTAGTCTGCCAGGATCCGCCAGTCTGCCAGGATCCGCCAGTCTGCCAGGATCCGCCAGAACTGCCAGTCGGCCAGGATCTGCCAGTCGGCCAGGATCTGCCAGTCAGCCAGGATCTGCCAGTCGGCCAGGATCTGCCAGTCGGCCAGGATCTGCCAGTCGGCCAGGATCTGCCAGTCGGCCAGGATCCGCCAGTCTGCCAGGATCAGTTAGATCCGCCAGTCTGCCAGGATCCGCCAGTCTGCCAGGATCCGCCAGTCTGCCAGGATCCGCCAGTCAGCCAGGATCCGCCAGTCAGCCAGGATCCGCCAGTCTCCCAGGACCCACCAGTCAGCCAGGATCCGCCAGAAGTGCCAGTCAGCCAGGATCTGCCGGAACCACCAGCCAGCCAGGATCTGGTAGATCCATCAACCTGCCTGAGCTTCCTCTCACTCCTGAGCTTCCTCTCACTCCTGAGCTTCCTCTCACTCCTGAGCTTCCTCTCACTCCTGAGCTTCCTCTCACTCCTGAGCTTTCTCTCACTCCCGAGCTTCCCCTCAGTCCCGAGCTGCCTCAGTCCCGAGCTGTCCTTCAGTCCCGATCTGCTCCTCAGTCCAGTGGGGTTCTGGGTGAGGACTACTAGGCCATGGTCGGCGGCGAGGGTGGACTATCCAGGGACGAAGGGAGAGGGGACTAAGACATTAAATGAGTGGGGTCCACGTCCCGCGCCCGAGCCGCCACCATGGACAGACGCCCACCCGGACCCTCCCTATTGTTTTGAGGTGCGTTCGGGAGTCCGCACCTTAGGGGGGTTCTGTCACGCCCTGGTCAAAGTATTTTGTGTTCATCTTTATGTATTTGGTCAGGCCAGGGTGTGGCATGGGGTTTTTGTAATTGTGGTGTGTTTGTCTTGGGGTTTTGGTGGTGGTATTGGGATTGTAGCTTAGTGGGTTGTCTAGCAAAGTCTATGGCTGTCTGGAGTGGTTCTCAATCAGAGGCAGATGCTTATCGTTGTCTCTGATTGGGAACCATATTTAGGCAGCCATATTCTTTGATTTTGTAGTGAGTGATTGTCCTTAGTGTCCTATGTGTACTCTCTGTTAGTTTGCACCAGTTAGGCTGTTTCGGTTTTGTTTATTGTTTTTTGTAAGTTCGTGTTTCTTTGTTGTATTAAACATGGATCGCAATCGACACGCTGCAGTTTGGTCCGACTCTCCTTCATCACCACTAGAAAACCGTTACAGTTAGCCCAGGACTTGTGCTACAAAATGAATGTTTGTTATAAATTCTACCATATGATTCTTATTGTGACCCTGAAGCTGTGAGGTAAATGAACTCTTGTTGAAGCCTTAACCTTATTGACCCTGAGGCTGTGAGGTAAATGAACTCTTGTTGAAGCCTTAACCTTATTGACCCTGAGGCTGTGAGGTAAATGAACTCTTGTTGAAGCCTTAACCTTATTGACCCTGAGGCTGTGAGTTACTGTGTATTAACTCTTGTTGAAGCATTAACCTTATTGACCCTGAGGCTGTGAGGTAAATGAACTCTTGTTGAAGCCTTAACCTTATTGACCCTGAGGCGGTGAGGTAAATTAACTCTTGTTGAAGCCTTAACCTTATTGACCCTGAGGCTGTGAGTTACTGTGTATTAACTCTTGTTGAAGCATTAACCATATTATTGTACTTATGCAGTGCCACTTTGGCTGCGTTTACACAGGCAGTCCAATTCAGATCATTCACCAGTTATTTGCATATCTGACACCAATTGATATTGCCCTTAATGTATAAACAGCAACAAAAATAAATGGAATCTGATCTTTTGAGCTCTGATTTATACCACTTCCATATGTGGATCTCAATCCTGATTCAAACCCAATTCTCCATGTGATCTCTGTCTGGATGCTCAGATCTGATGTTTTTGCTCTAAAATGGTTGTTTTGCACATGACCTGCCATTACCATGACAACCACCCAAAAATGTAAAGGACAGGAAATGAGCATTGCATCTGTGTGCTACTTCAGAACCTACATCAGTGTTAATGCGCCAATCTGATATGGGCTACAGTAAAACTACATTCAGGGCCATAAATATTTGGACATTGACTAAGTTATTATTATTTTAGCATATTGGAGTTGACATTAAAAAGTGCAGACTTCAGCATTATTTTGAGTGTATTTACATCTAAATCGGATGAATTGTGTAGGAATTACAGGACTTTTTATATATGCCTCCCCCCTTTTTTAAGGGATCAAAAGTAATTGGACAATTGCCTGCTCAGCTGTTCCATGACCAGGTGTGTGTTATTCCCTCATTACTTAATTTACAAGTAAGCAGATAAAATGCCTAGAGTTTATTTCAAGTGTGGCATTTCCACTTGAAGTCCACTGCCAGTGAAGCAAGCCATCATTAGGCTGAAAAATGAAAACAAACCCAACAGAGAGACAGCAAAAACAGTAGGTGTGGCCAAATCAAATATTTGGTACTTTCTTAAAAAGAAAGAACGCACTGGTGAGCTCAGGGACACCAAGAGGCCCGGAAGACCACGGAAAACAACTGTGGTGGATGACGAAAGAATTCCCTGGTGAAAAACAACCCCTTTACAACAGCTGGTCAAGAACACCCTCCAGGAGGTAGGATTATCTGTGCCAAAGTCAACAATCAAGAGAAGACTCAACCAGAGTAAATACAGAGTAAAAAAGGAAGACCAGATTAAAGTTTGCCAAACAACATCTAAAAAAGCCTGTAAAGTTCTGTAACAACATCCTATGGACAGATGAGACGAGGATCAACTTGTACCAGAATGATGGGAAGAGAAGAGTATGGAGAAGGGAAGGAACTGCTCATCATCAGTGCATACCACCTCATCTGTGAAGCATGGTGGAGGTGGTGTTATGGGGTGGGCCAATGGAACTGTTTCCCTTGTATTTATTGATGATGTGATTGCTGACAAAAGCAGCAGGATGAAATCTGAGGTGTTTAGGGCCATATTATATGCTCAGATTCAGCCAAATGCTTTTAAACACATTGGACAGTGTTGGGGAATAATCAGAATTGGTGTGAAACACGGCACTTGGTGAAGCCCTATTGGAAGAAGGACCTCATTCTGTGCGTCTGTGTGATTGTCTAAGTGACCCTCAGATGTGGTGAATTCCAATGATTTTAAATGTGCTAGCCAGGTATGCCCTGGGTTACCATGTGTGAGTATTTTGTTATGGGATCACTAGGTAATAGTTGTCGGACCGTTCTGTGTGAGCGGGGTAGGGTTGTGTGGGCAAACCTTTTTATGTTCTGATGTTCTGTGTGGACGTCTGACCAGTTCTGTGTGAACATCTGACCAATCCTGTGTGGGTGATCCTGAAAGTTCTGTGTGAGTACCTAAGATTTCTTAAGTTTTATATGGATTCTGTGAATTATTTGAAATTATGATACATTTTATGTGTGTATAATCAATTACTAGAGATTTGATAAAGTAATGCTGAGAATGATTAGATCAAATTTAAACCACCCATTCGTAGACGTACGTAGGTTTTGGGGTTCCATTCCCAGTCATTGCGCTGACTAAATTCTGAGTTTTTGATTGTAAATAATCTATTTGTATGTTTTGCCTGGAAAGTTATGGTCGCTAGTGTTTGTATAAGATATAAACTGAACGTTTTAATAGCTTGTCTGGTTCAAATTGATAGAAGGGATAAATTCAACATTTTCAATAGATTTTTTAGGTTAAATTGATAGACTAATTCAACTTAAAATAATAACGAAGCGAATTTTGATGCAAGACGATGTCTGTTCACTAAATTATCTGCTGGAACAATGTATTGAGAATTGGGTCGTATTTAAATTACTGTATCAATAGAGAAGACAGTTACCTAAGTTAAAGAAATTCTGAATAATAGCGGGGAGAGAATGGCGGCTGCAATGTGTAAGGAACTCTCAGAGAATTCATTGATAGACACTAAATTGATCTGAGAGTCACAGGTTGTGATAGAGCTCATATAATTAAAGATGGACTTTGATAACTAACTCTGACTTGTGTGTGGTTTGCTCTCATGATTAGGTAAATAGAGGAAATTCCACGACAACAGCCCTTCACATTGCAGATGGACAATGACCCGAAGCATACTGTGAAAGCAACCCAATACTTTTTTAAGGCAAAGAAGTGGAATGTTCTGCAATGGCCTTTAAGGCCTAGATTCAATCCTCGTTAAAGAGCGATTGAGCCAACAAATGCAGTGTTTACCTTGAATGTGGTCTTCATGAATTCAGAAATATTGCCTTTAAAAGGTGCATAGCCGAAATGGGGTCTAGAATCTAGCATTTTAGAGTTGATCCCCCACATCTCAGGTCCATATTTATATTACAGATGAACTTTTCTACGACCTGTACTGCAGTAAGGTGCAGAGAGGTCAGTGGCTGGGTAAGAACGGGTTATTTTCAAAGCCAGATTTACTCACAAATAAACCTTGATGAAGGTCAAGTTCCTCATACAGCAGATAGCTCCAACAACCAGAGTGATTGAGGCTATTAATACTTAGAGTACATTGATGCACCTGTGCGTTGATCTAAGTAACATCACCAAAAAATCCCCCTCACAATCTGTCAATTTAAGCGATATCAGGTTTTTTACTGCTTCTTTAAGAAAGCTCAGGAAGAATGGAGGTAGCTTTGTGCCAATAAAAATAAGGGATTAAGTACGTGTCCAAAAAAAGTAAAATATCTCCTAAATATACAACAGACACTTCAAAATCCTATTCCTTATGATTTATTTTTGACTGTCTGTTTTGCCATTTATGAATGTGTTGTTATGTTATAGCAGTAAAGGCCAAATTGAATATCTTATCAAATATTGTTGGGGGGGGATATATTTTTGAAACCTAAAGGGGTCCTAAAATTCCAAATGAAATAGCTAAATGATCAATGGCACTGTATGAACATCTGAAAACCATTCCATATGTAACTCCCTCAACGGCTTTTAACCGAAATTGACCATTTTCACCAAATGTATTTACCAACATAGCCAAGATACACAAGTCATAGCCTTTGTACAGATAGCTTGTTTGAACCTGCCGACTGCATGTATCTGCTGTACTGTCTATTGAATGTATCTGCTGTACTGTCTATTGAATGTATAGGTTATTCAAATGACTGTATTTATTTATTTATTTTATTTTATTTTACCTTTATTTAACTAGGCAAGTCAGTTAAGAACAAATTCTTATTTTAAATGATGGCCTAGGAACAGTGGGTTAACTGCCTGTTCAGGGGCAGAACGACAGATTTGTACCTTGTCAGCTCAGGGACTTAAACTTGCAACCTTCCGGTTACTAGTCCAACGCTCTAACCACTAGGCTACCCTGTATATGTGTGTCTTTTTATCTTTGTTTATATCAGCTGCACTACGTCGACTTCCTAACAACTTTGGTATTGAATCTACATTGAATAGTATCTGCTGTGTACTGTACCTGTGAGTGGCAGGCTGAGAAAACGTTACTGGTGATGATGCTGCAGCGTTTCAGAGACCAGGACTGCCTGTATGATCTTACAGTGCATGGGTTTTTTATGACATCAGCGTTGGGGCAACTGGGTGACACTTTCCAGCTGTTCCCAAACTCCAGAGCTTCAACAACCACTTCCTGGTTTCTGGACGTGAAGTCGTTCTTTCCATTACCGTCGTAGTTACCACACAGACCACACACTTGGCCCTGGAAGGAAATTAAACATTTAAAAATAATAACTTGAAGTAGATAATAAAACATCACATTGTTTTGTAAGCCAATGCAATTGCTAAACAAAGATACAGTGCAATCACTGGTTCAAAATGTCCTATTCTAGTCACTCACCTGGAAGGTAGAGCTGAGTTTGATGAACAGGCTATTCTTCTTGTCCCACATGAGGATCAGGCCATTTCCAGCCTCAACAACAACATAGAGACCGATAGAGTGGACCTGGTATGGTACGTCAACCCCGTTCTCTTGTTTGATCACTTTTACAGATTCATCTGCTAGTCTGATCTCATCTGAAAGGCAGAAACAGAAAGTGTTCATTGATAATGTAATACTAGTAGACAGGTTTACACTGTGGTGGTGCTGGATTTAACACTACCCAGGGTAACACTGCTGGTGGTGCTGGGCAGGTTTACAATCCAGGGTAACAATTTAACACTATCCAGGGTAACACTGTGGTGGTGCTGGGCTTTACACTATCCAGGGTAACACTGTGGTGGTGCTGGATTTAACACTACCCAGGGTAACACTGTGGTGGTGCTACCCAGGGTAACACTGTGGTGGTGCTGGATTTACACTATCCAGGGTAACACTGTGGTGGTGCTGGATTTACACTGTGGTGCTGGGTTTTACACTGTGGTAGTGCTGGATTTAACACTACCCAGGGTAACACTGTGGTGGTGCTGGATTTAACACTATCCAGGGTAACACTGTGGTGGTGCTGGGATTTACACTGTGTGGTGCTGGGTTTTACACTGTGGTGGTGCTGGCTATTACACTGTGTTGGTGCTGGCTTTTACACCATCCAGGGTTACACTGGGGTGGTGCTGAGTTTTACACTATCCAGTATGTACACTAAAAGTGGCAGTAGTAAAGCCTCTCTTGAAAAAGCCAAACCTTGACCCAGAAAATATAAAAAACTATTGGCCTATATCGAATCTTCCATTCCTCTCAAAAAAAATTGAAAAGGCTGTTGCGCAGCAACTCACTGCCTTCCTGAAGACAAACAATGTATACGAAATCCTTCAGTCTGGCTTTAGACCCCATCATAGCACTGAGACTGCACTTGTGAAGGTGGTAAATGACCTTTTAATGGCATCAGACAGAGGCTCTGCATCTGTCCTCGTGCTCCTAGACGTTAGTGCTGCTTTTGATACCATCGATCACCACATTCTTTTGGAGAGATTGGAAACCCAAATTGGTCTACACGGACAAGTTCTGGCCTGGTTTAGATCTTATCTGTCGGAAAGATATCAGTTTGTCTCTGTGAATGGTTTGTCCTCTGACAAATCAACTGTAAATTTCGGTGTTCCTCAAGGTTCCGTTTTAGGACCACTATAGTTTTCACTATATATTTTACCTCTTGGGGATGTCATTCTAATACATAATGTTAACTTTCACTGCTATGCGGATGACACACAGCTGTACATTTCAGTGAAACATGGTGAAGCCCCAAAATTGCCCTCGCTAGAAGCATGTGTTTCAGACATAAGGAAGTGGATGGCTGCAAACTTTCTACTTTTAAACTCGGACAAAACAGAGATGCTTGTTCTAGGTCCCGAGAAACAAAGAGATCTTCTGTTGAATCTGACAATCAATCTTAATGGTTGTACAGACATCTCAAATAAAACTGTGAAGGCCCTCTGCGTTACTCTGGACCCTGATCTCTCTTTTGAAGAACATATCAAGACTGTTTCAAGGACAGCTTTTTTCCATCTACGTAACATTGCAAAAATCAGAAACTTTCTGTCCAAAAATGATGCAGAAAAATGTATCCATGCTTTTGTCACTTCTAGGTTAAACTACTGCAATGCTCTAAATAAACTTCAGTTAGTGCTTAATACGGCTGCTAGAATCCAGACTAGAACCAAAAAATTTGATCATATTACTCCAGTGCTAGCCTCCCTACACTGGCTTCCTGTCAAGGCAAGGGCTGATTTCGAGGTTTTATTGCTAACCTAAAAAGCATTACATGGGCTTGCTCCTACCTATCTCTCTGATTTGGTCTTGCCGTACATACCTACACGTACGCTACGGTCACAAGACGCAGGCCTCCTAATTGTCCCTAGAATTTCTAAGCAAACAGCTGGAGGCAGGGCTTTCTCCTATAGAGCTCCATTTTTATGGATTGGTCTGCCTACCCATGTGAGAGACTCAAATTCGGTCTCAACCTTTAAGTCTTTACTGAAGACTCATCTCTTCAGTGGGTCATATGATTGAGTGTAGTCTGGCCCAGGAGTGTGAAGGTGAACGGAAAGGCTCTGGAGCAACGAACCACCCTTGCTGTCTCTGCCTGGCCGGTTCCCCTCTTTCCACTGGGATTCTCTGCCTCTAACCCTATTACAGGGGCTGAGTCACTGGCTTACTAGGGTTCTTTCATACCGTCCCTAGGAGGGGTGCGTCACTTGAGTGGGTTGAGTCACTGATGTGATCTTCCTGTCTGGGTTGGCGCCCCCACTTGGGTTGTGCCGTGGCGGAGATCTTTGTGGGCTATACTCTGCCTTGTCTCAGGATGGTAAGTTGGTGGTTGAAGATATCCCTCTAGTGGTGTGGGGTCTGTGCTTTGGCAAAGTGGGTGGGGTTATATCCTTCCTGTTTGGCCCTGTCCGGGGGTGTCATCGGATGAGGCCACAGTGTCTCCTGACCCCTCCTGTCTCAGCCTCTAGTATTTATGCTGCAGTAGCTTATGTGTCGGGGGCTAGGGTCAGTTTGTTATATCTGGAGTACTTCTCCTGTCCTATCCGGTGTCCTGTGTGAATTTAAGTATGCTCTCTCTAATTCTCTCTTTCTCTCTTTCTTTCTTTCTTTCTCTCTCTCGGAGGACCTGAGCCCTAGGGACATGCCTCAGGACTACCTGACATGATGACTCCTTGCTGTCCCCAGTCCACCTGGCCGTGCTGCTGCTCCAGTTTCAACTGTTCTGCCTGTGATTATTATTATATGACCATGCTGGTCATTTATGAACATTTGAACATCTTGGCCATGTTCTGTTATAATCTCCACCCGGCACAGCCAGAAGAGGCCTGGCCACCCAACATAGCCTGGTTCCTCTCTAGGTTCCTTCCTAGGTTTTGGCCTTTCTAGGGAGTTTTTCCTAGCCACCGTGCTTCTACACCTGCATTGCTTGTTGTTTGGGGTTTTAGGCTGGGTTTCTGTACAGCACTTGAGATATCAGCTGATGTACGAAGGGCTTTATAAATACATTTGATTTGATTTGATATACTGTACATGTCAATTTGAAATTCTACTGTATTCTACAAATACATAGCTAACCCTAACCCAAATACATAGCTAACCCTAACCCTAACCCAAATATATAGCTAACCCTAACCCAAATACATAGCTAACCCTAACCCTAATACATAGCTAACCCTAACCCAAATACAAGGAGGGGGGGGGGTCCTGCTATCAATTCTGCTCATAGAGAATTCTAAGCAGGCATTCCCTCAGACAGCCCTGTGAATCTAGCTACAGTGGTTGCTCCACTAAAAATGTTGTGATTATGCTGCGGGATTTAGAGGTAATTTTTGGTTTAGTACAGTACCCTGCGTCACCACTTCATTGCTCCAGACCAACGCAAGGGGGAGTTAGAGCACTGATTATGATTTTGGTTCCAACTGTGTCTCTAACTGACAATGAATGGGTGACATAAACCTAAATAGAAACTGATAATTGTGCACGACTTCAGTATTACTTACTAAAACTGTTGTTAAACAGGTTTTTATTATTTCATTTTGTTAGGATTGTTTTGGTATTACTGGAGTACTGTAGGCTACTCTCGACCAGTCACGTTGTACAGCGCCTGAGTGGCACAATGGTCTAAGACACTCTTTAGCAAGCTATGTTGCTACAGATGCTTTTACAATACTCCTACCGGCCTCGACTGGGAGATCCATGAGAAGACTGCAGGTTTTGTAGCTAAATGCATGGGGGGGACGAGATAAGCGCAATCCAGAGTTCAGCATGCAATTCCGCTCACTGCCACCGGCGTCGACATTGTGCCAAATGTCCAGACTTGTCTATTGTACCTTTAATGCATGTCTGAAGCCGTTTATGAACAGTAGTTCCTACCCCCAAGAAGATCTTGATGGCCTTGGAACAGGTGGTGCCGGTGGTTCCACAGGGAATGTTCTCTGTGATCACTCTAAAGGTACCTTTTGGATTGTTGCTGCAGTAGTCCTGCAGGATGTTTTCAAATTCACAATCAGAAAACATCGTAGTTATTATTATTATTATTACCTCATCTTAAACATAATTAGAAAATATGTGCATCATACATAAAGTAGGGGATTTAATAAAAATACAAAGAAAATCATGAATGCAAATGATTATTGCCCTACCTGAGTAAGAATGTATTCACAATCTCCATTGAATGTGAACCTTTTCTCATCAAAAGTGATGAAATGCCCATCTCCATATATGGCACACATCCCATCACACTGCTTATTGGTACACTGCCATTTTCTGCCTTCACAAGTGCTACAATGATGCAAACATAATCACATGGGAAGATTTTAGAGGGAAGCATTTGACATATCCAAAGAAGAAGAAGAAGAAGAGGGATAGAAGTTGATTTTACCAGGTATTGCAGTCTACTTTGAGCACATGTCCAGGTTGGTAGTAGACTCCATTGTGAGAACAGGGACATAGGTCGTCCTTGATGCATCCACCGTTTCCATCAGACAGCAGACCATCAGGACATACACAGCCTGACACACACTCTGCACTGATCTAAAACACAATGAATCAGGGAAGGACTGACATGAATTTAAGTGGAACATTATGTGCCTGAATGTCCCTCCACCCTCCAGGGTATAAGATGTGGACATTATGTGCCTGAATGTCCCTCCACCCTCCAGGGTATAAGTTGTGGACATTATGTGCCTGAATGTCCCTCCACCCTCCAGGGTATAAGATGTGGACATTATGTGCCTGAATGTCCCTCCACCCTCCAGGGTATAAGATGTGGACATTATGTGCCTGAATGACCCTCCACCCTCCAGTGTATAAGATGTGGACATTATGTGCCTGAATGTCCCTCCTCCCACCAGGGTATAAGATGTGGACATTATGTGCCTGTATGTCCCTCCACCCTCCAGGGTATAAGATGTGGACATTATGTGCCTGAATGTCCCTCCTCCCACCAGGTTATAAGATGTGGACCTTATGTGCCTGAATGTCCCTCCACCCTCCAGTGTATAAGATGTGGACATTATATGTCAAAGGCTTTTATTAACGTGTTGTAAGGCATGTTTATATTAACGTGTTGTAAGGCATGTTTTTATTAACGTGTTGTAAGACATGTTTTATTAATGTGTTGTAAGGCATGTTTTATTAACGTGTTGTAAGACATGTTTTATTAACGTGTTGTAAGGCATGTTTTATTAACGTGTTGTAAGACATGTTTTTATTAACTTGTTGTAAGGCATGTTTTTATTAACGTGTTGTAAGACATGTTTTATTAACGTGTTGTAAGGCATGTTTTATTAACGTGTTGTAAGGCATGTTTTATTAACGTGTTGTAAGACATGTTTTTATTAACTTGTTGTAAGGCATGTTTTTATTAACGTGTTGTAAGACATGTTTTATTAACGTGTTGTAAGGCATGTTTTATTAACGTGTTGTAAGGCATGTATTATTAACGTGTTGTAAGGCATGTTTTTATTAACGTGTTGTAAGGCATGTTATATTAACGTGTTGTAAGGCATGTTTTTATTAACGTGTTGTAAGACATGTTTTTATTAACGTGTTGTAAGGCATGTTTTTATTAATGTGTTGTAAGGCATGTTTTTATTAACGTGTTGTAAGACATGTTTTTATTAATGTGTTGTAAGGCATGTTGTAAGACATGTTTTATTAATGTGTTGTAAGGCATGTTTTTATTAACGTGTTGTAAGACATGTTTTATTAATGTGTTGTAGGCATGTTGTAAGACATGTTTTATTAATGTGTTGTAAGGCATGTTTTTATTAACTTGTTGTAAGACATGTTTTTATTAACTTGTTGTAAGGCATGTTTTTATTAACGTGTTGTAAGGCATGTTTTTATTAATGTATTGTAAGGCATGTTTTTATTAATGTGTTGTAAGGCATGTTTTTATTAACTTGTTGTAAGGCATGTTTTATTAACGTGTTGTAAGACATGTTTTATTAACGTGTTGTAAGGCATGTTTTTATTAACGTGTTGTAAGACATGTTTTTATTAATGTGTTGTAAGCATGTTTTTATTAATGTGTTGTAAGACATGTTTTTATTAATGTGTTGTAAGGCATGTTTTATTAACGTGTTGTAAGGACATGTTTTTATTAACGTGTTGTAAGGCATGTTTTATTAACGTGTTGTAATGCATGTTTTTATTAATGTGTTGTAAGGCATGTTTTAATTAACGTGTTGTAATGCATGTTTTTATTAATGTGTTGTAAGACATGTTTTTATTAACGTGTTGTAAGGCATGTTTTTATTAATGTGTTGTAAGGCATGTTTTCTTAACGTGTTGTAAGACATGTTTTTATTAACGTGTTGAAAGGCATGTTTTTATTAATGTGTTGTAAGGCATGTTTTATTAACGTGTTGTAAGACATGTTTTTATTAATGTGTTGTAAGGCATGTTTTATTAACGTGTTGTAAGGCATGTTTTTATTAACGTGTTGTGAACATGTTTTATTAACGTGTTGTAAGGCATGTTTTATTAACGTGTTGTAAGGCATGTTTTATTAACGTGTTGTAAGGCATGTTTTTATTAACGTGTTGTAAGGCATGTTTTTATTAACGTGTTGTAAGACATGTTTTATTAACATGTTGTAAGGCATGTTTTATTAACGTGTTGTAAGGCATGTTTTTATTAACTTGTTGTAAGGCATGTTTTTATTAACGTGTTGCAAGACATGTTTTTATTAACGTGTTGTAAGGCATGTTTTTATTAACGTGTTGTAAGACATGTTTTTATTAATGTGTTGTAAGACATGTTTTTATTAATGTGTTGTAAGACATGTTTTTTGAATGTGTTTAGGCATGTTTTATTAACGTGTTGTAAGACATGTTTTTATTAACGTGTTGTAAGGCATGTTTTAATTAACATGTTGTAATGCATGTTTTTATTAATGTGTTGTAAGGCATGTTTTTATTAACATGTTGTAATGCATGTTTTTATTAATGTGTTGTAAGACATGTTTTTATTAACGTGTTGTAAGGCATGTTTTTATTAATGTGTTGTAAGGCATGTTTTCTTAACGTGTTGTAAGACATGTTTTTATTAACGTGTTGAAAGGCATGTTTTTATTAATGTGTTGTAAGGCATGTTTTATTAACGTGTTGTAAGACATGTTTTTATTAATGTGTGTTGTTTTATTAACGTGTTGTAAGGCATGTTTTTATTAACGTGTTGTGACATGTTTTATTAACGTGTTGTAAGGCATGTTTTATTATGTTGTAAGGCATGTTTTATTAACGTGTTGTAAGACAAGTTTTTATTAACTTGTTGTAAGGCATGTTTTTATTAACATGTTGTAAGACATGTTTTATTAACATGTTGTAAGGCATGTTTTATTAACGTGTTGTAAGGCATGTTTTTATTAACGTGTTGTAAGGCATGTTATATTAACGTGTTGTAAGGCATGTTTTTATTAACGTGTTGTAAGACATGTTTTTATTAACGTGTTAAAGGCATGTTTTTATTAACGTGTTGTAAGACATGTTTTTTTAATTAAGGCATGTTGTAAGACATGTTTTATTAATGTGTTGTAAGGCATGTTTTTATTAACGTGTTGTAAGACATGTTTTTTATTAAGGCATGTTGTAAGACATGTTTTATTAATGTGTTGTAAGGCATGTTTTTATTAACGTGTTGTAAGACATGTTTTTATTAACGTGTTGTAAGACATGTTTTTATTAACGTGTTGTAAGGCATGTTTTTATTAACGTGTTGTAAGGCATGTTTTTATTAATGTGTTGTAAGGCATGTTTTTATTAATGTGTTGTAAGACATGTTTTTATTAATGTGTTGTAAGACATGTTTTTATTAACTTGTTGTAAGGGATGTTTTTATTAACATGTTGTAAGGCATGTTTTTATTAACATGTTGTAAGGCATGTTTTATTAATGTGTTGTAAGGCATGTTTTATTAACGTGTTGTAAGACATGTTTTTATTAACGTGTTGTAAGACATGTTTTATTAACGTGTTGTAAGGCATGTTTTATTAATGTGTTGTAAGGCATGTTTTTATTAACGTGTTGTAAGACATGTTTTATTAATATGTTGTAAGGCATGTTTTATTAATGTGTTGTAAGACATGTTTTATTAATGTGTTGTAAGGCATGTTTTATTAACGTGTTGTAAGGCATGTTTTTATTAACGTGTTGTAAGGCATGTTTATTAACGTGTTGTAAGGCATGTTTTTATTAACGTGTTGTAAGACATGTTTTTATTAACGTGTTGTAAGGCATGTTTTTATTAACGTGTTGTAAGACATGTTTTTATTAATGTGTTGTAAGGCATGTTGTAAGACATGTTTTATTAATGTGTTGTAAGGCATGTTTTTATTAACGTGTTGTAAGACATGTTTTTATTAATGTGTTGTAAGGCATGTTGTAAGACATGTTTTATTAATGTGTTGTAAGGCATGTTTTTATTAACGTGTTGTAAGACATGTTTTTATTAACGTGTTGTAAGGCATGTTTTTATTAACGTGTTGTAAGGCATGTTTTTATTAACGTGTTGTAAGGCATGTTTTTATTAACGTGTTGTAAGGCATGTTTTTATTAACTTGTTGTAAGACATGTTTTTATTAACGTGTTGTAAGACATGTTTTTATTAACGTGTTGTAAGGCATGTTTTTATTAACGTGTTGTAAGGCATGTTTTTATTAATGTGTTGTAAGACATGTTTTATTCACGTGTTGTAAGACATGTTTTTATTAACGTGTTGTAAGGCATGTTTTTATCAACTTGTTGTAAGGCATGTTTTTATTAATGTGTTGTAAGGCATGTTTTATTAATGTGTTGTAAGACATGTTTTTATTAATGTGTTGTAAGGCATGTTTTTATTAACGTGTTGTAAGGCATGTTTTTATTAATGTGTTGTAAGGCATGTTTTATTAATGTGTTGTAAGACATGTTTTTATTAACGTGTTGAAAGGCATGTTTTTATTAATGTGTTGTAAGGCATGTTTTATTAACGTGTTGTAAGACATGTTTTTATTAATGTGTTGTAAGGCATGTTTTATTAACGTGTTGTAAGGCATGTTTTATTAACGTGTTGTAAGACATGTTTTTATTAACTTGTTGTAAAGCATGTTTTCATTAACGTGTTGTAAGACATGTTTTTATTAATGTGTTGTAAGGCATGTTTTATTAACGTGTTGTAAGACATGTTTTTATTAATGTGTTGTAAGGCATGTTTTATTAACGTGTTGTAAGGCATGTTTTATTAACGTGTTGTAAGGCATGTTTTATTAACGTGTTGTAAGGCATGTTTTATTAACGTGTTGTAAGGCATGTTTTTATTAACTTGTTGTAAGACATGTTTTTATTAATGTGTTGTAAGGCATGTTTTATTAACGTGTTGTAAGACTTGTTTTTATTAATGTGTTGTCAGTCATGTTTTATTAACGTGTTGTAAGGCATGTTTTTATTAACTTGGTGTAAGACATGTTTTTATTAACGTGTTGTAAGGCATGTTTTTATTACCGTGTTGTAAAACATGTTTTTATTAATGTGTTGTAAGGCATGTTTTTATTAACGTGTTGTAAGACATGTTTTATTAATGTGTTGTAAGGCATGTTTTATTAACTTGTTGTAAGACATGTTTTTATTAACGTGTTGTAAGGCATGTTTTATTAACGTGTTGTAAGGCATGTTTTTATTAACGTGTTGTAAGACATGTTTTTATTAACGTGTTGTAAGACATGTTTTTATTAACGTGTTGTAAGGCATGTTTTATTAACTTGTTGTAAGACATGTTTTTATTAACGTGTTGTAAGGCATGTTTTATTAACGTGTTGTAAGACATGTTTTATTAACGTGTTGTAAGACATGTTATATTAACGTGTTGTAAGACATGTTTTATTAATGTGTTGTAAGGCATGTTTTTATTAACGTGTTGTAAGACATGTTTTTATTAATGTGTTGTAAGGCATGTTTTATTAACGTGTTGTAAGGCATGTTTTTATTAATGTGTTCTAAGACATGTTTTTATTAACGTGTTGTAAGGCAAGTTTTTATTAATGTGTTGTAAGACATGTTTTTATTAATGTGTTGTAAGACATGTTTTTATTAACGTGTTGTAAGGCAAGTTTTTATTAACTTGTTGTAAGACATGTTTTTATTAACGGGTTGTAAGACATGTTTTATTAATGTGTTGTAAGACATGTTTTATTAATGTGTTGTAAGGCATGTTTTATTAATGTGTTGTAAGGCATGTTTTTATTAACGTGTTGTAAGACATGTTTTTATTAACATGTTGTAAGACATGTTTTTATTAACTTGTTGTAAGGCATGTTTTTATTAACGTGTTGTAAGACATGTTTTATTAATGTGTTGTAAGACATGTTTTATTAATGTGTTGTAAGACATGTTTTTATTAATGTGTTGTAAGACATGTTTTTATTAACGTGTTGTAAGACATGTCCCATTGTAGACTTACACAGTGACTGTCTAGTGTTTGACAGCTCTTCTGGCACTCTGAGCCCTTGGCTCCGGGCCCTGCACTAGAACAGTTGAAGAAACCCATTGGTTCTTCACAGGCTGTAGGGAACAAAAGTAGGCTTTATAGGTTAGTAGGGACTAAACTACAGAGTCTTGGTTGTGAAGTGATTTGCTATGTTTGGCAATTAAAGATGTGTTCTGAATTTCAGAGTACTCACATAAATGTTGTTGTTCTCCAGGACAGCTTAATTTCCCTTGTCTGCAAGAGCTGGGTGGTTAAGGTGGGTATAAGAGGAGGGGGTTAAGCATGGTTTAGCATGCCTCTTGCAGTAAAACAAGACTTCAGAAGAAGACAGTCGATTTCTAAATATTTTAATAGAGCCACAACAGAGAAGACTATCAGATTTTCAGAGATTTTCTTTCACATGCCAACCAAGTCCTTACCATGTAGCCCCATAGATCCTGGTGACCTCTCCAGGGGGTACTACTGTGCCTCCATTGTAGCAGGAGCAGCGTGAGGCAGGGACACACTCTCCCTGGTCATTCAGGTAGGTTCCCCTCGGCACAGCCACAGCCATCCACAGACACATGGTCTAACTGTTCAATTCAATTAAAAATGTTTTATCCATGAGGGGAAATTACTTTGGGCATGTCTGCAGCAACAACAACATCCACAACAACAAGAAGATACACAACAACAACAACAACAAAGACAACAACAACATCCACAACAAGAAGAAGATACACAACCACAACAAAACAGCAACAACAAGACAACAACAACATACAAAACAACAAGACATTAATAAAATGAACAATAATAGCAAACACATACAATAGAAATGAGATGTCCATGTAAATGTACCTGGCAGGTGAAGTCTGTCTGGCTCAGTGAACGACAGGTACGGTCACAGCTGGTCATGGTGTAGTCATAGACCATCGTGTCAGGGCAGCTAGAGGAGTACTTCCCTGTGGAAAACAGTATGGTGATTCAACATTTAATTACATGTTTTGGGGTATTTTGTTTTTAAATAAGAAGGTAAACCCTGAACAGCGTGGGTAAATAGGAGCGTAAACCCCAGAAACCGTGGGTTAATAGGAGGGTAAACTCTGGACACTGTGGGTTAATAGGAGGGTAAACCCTGGACAATGTGGGTTAATAGGAGGGTAAACCCTGAACACTGTGGGTTAATAGGAGGGTGAACCCTGGACACTGTGGGTTAATAGGAGGGTAAACCCTGGACACTGTGGGTTAATAGGAGGGTGAACCCTGGACACCGTGGGTTAATGGAGGGGAAACACTGGACACTGTGGGTTAATAGGAGGGTAAACCCTGGACACCGTGGGTTAATAGGAGGGTAAAGGCTGAACACTGTGGGTTAATAGGAGGGTAAACCCTGAACACCGTGGGTTAATAGGAGGGTAAACCCTGGACACTGTGGGTTAATAGGAGGGTGAACCCTGGACACCATGGGTTAAAAGGAGGGTAAACCCTGGACACCGTGGGTTAATAGGAGGGGAACCCTTCATGAATTAATGAATAAATAAATTCAGTATCTCTGATGTTTATCTTACCACAGGTGGTGTTTCTCCATCCACTGAGCAGGACGCCTGCAGCAGCACATGCATGGACGTAGGAGGAGACCGCAGCACACATGCACTCCTCACTCCTCTCACAGTTACAACTGTCATATAGGCAGATCTACAGGGAGAGAAGAAGAAACAGTAGAAGAAGAAGAAGTTATGAGATGTGATAATGAAGAAAACTTCTGTTTTCTGAAATCACACACAAGCACAGGACAATAGTATTACAAACATCTGATTAGATGTTTTGAGATAAATTAAATTAATATTATATAATTATTTGATATAGAACATCTTAAATGAGTTTTTAATAAATAAATATATATTCTAAGAGCTTTGGGATAACTCTGTAATTAAAGAGCATTTGAGAAGTTAAAATCATCATACTTACTTCCTTGTAGTAATTTGGGTTGATCTCAGTGTGGCATTGGGAAAATATTCCTTCACTATCTGACAGCATTGAGCACCAGTGCTTGGCATATCTCTCTGTAAAACATATGAGATATTAGCAACATTTCACAAAGTACAGAGTTTTAATCTAGGCTTTACTGTCCCTCAGTCGAGCACCTGATTCGCTTTTTGTTCACCTGGGCTGAAGCGCATTTGGGTATTGTATCATTAGACCAGGGGTTCCCAAACCTTTTTGGCCCACGACCCCATTTAGTGAAGAGTCCTGCCCGCTGTCCCACTATAGATTTGCCCCATTTGTGCAAGAGTCCACCTTTCAGTCCCATAAAAAGCTGGGGAGTTTGTGAGTCGTTCAATCAGAGTTTCCTCTTGATTGCGAGAAATAGCATAGATTCTTTGTTTAACATGTGCCTCTATTCCTCCACATCTATTGCGGACGGTAATATCAAAGTCTCTGCAATAGTGTGTGGTTTCATTCCGTAGTGGAACTAGCGGTTCAACGTGGGAATGATTCAAGTGCAACGGTCAAGTGCGGCCATGGAAGAACTGGGACAATTTCAGCGTCCAAGAATTGTGTCCAGATCTTTGCGACATGGGGCTGTGCATTATCATGTTGAAACATGAGGTGATGGCGGTGTATGAATGGCATGACATTGGCCTCAGGATCTCGTCACGGTATCTCTGTGTATTCAAATTGCCATTGATAAAATGCAATTTAAGAGTGTTCATTGTCTGTAGCTTATGCCAGCCCCGTACCATAACCCCACCGCCACCATGGGACATTTTGTTCACAACATCAGCTGCGGTTGTGAGGCCGGATGGATGTACTGCCAAATTCTCTAAAATGACATTGAAGGTGGCTTATGGTAGAGAAATGAACATTCAATTCCCTGGCTACAGATCTGGTGGATCCTGCAGTCAATTGCATGCACCCTCAAAATTAAGACATCTGTAGCATTGAGTTGTGTGACAAAAACCTCACATTTTAGAGTGGCCTTTTTTTTACCCTAGCACATGGTGCACTTGTGTAATTGTCATAGTGTTAAATCAGCTTCTTGATCTGCCACACCTGTCAGATAGATGGATTGTCTTGGCAAAGGCAAAATGCTAACTAACAGGGATGTAAACAAATTTTTGTTTATATTATTTGGTATTTTGGAAATTCTCCCGTGACCCCATTTTCATATAAAGTGACCCCTAGTTTGAGAACTACTGCATTAGACATATGTTAGTGCTTTCAAAGAGGTCGAAGGAGTACCGTTCTCTACACTCAGACTGCATGGCATCTCAAAGTTCTGTGCCACATCAGGACAGCTTGCTTTGGTCTTCCAAGTGTTGGCGAACGTCACAGCGGTTCCTTCCACGAGTCCATTGATGGTTCTGAAGTCGTCAGCTTGGACACCGTTAAAGTCTCCGCAAAGACCTGGATAAGAAGTACAAAACATTATAACAGGTGGTTTGAACTAACATTGAAGATGCAATGCATCAAGTATCATTAGTTTATTAATAATTGTTTCAGGTGAGGTTTGACCGAACCCCTCAAACAAGTGGTATAGTGACACACGTTACATTAACAGTAGTTTGATAACCAATCATCTTTTATAATAACAATGCATGAGATTTATATAGCGCTTCTCAACAACCCAAAAACGCTTATCTTTTCACAAAGACTTTAAATGAGCAGAGAGAAACATACCCTGGGTTTTTTCTTTGTGTGAACTGCTAGCTACGATGTAGACCTGCATTATAGGTGTTAGTTGGACCTCTAGACGGAGCCCATAAGAGGTATGCACAACGATGTAGAATGTAGAGGGCTGAAAGACCTTTACATCAGCTGTGGAAAATATACACACGTTCTAGTCACAATCTGGTTTACCATGAACTTTTAGCTCCCACTTCCCTATTGTGGGATGCTTATGGTGTTACATGCTGCTAGACAAGGAAAGAAAGACGAAAGAAAGAGACAACTTCTGGTACAGTATGTACTGCATGGGAAGGGTTTCAAACATACATTTATACTGATCAATGACTACAAAAATAGACAGATATCACATCTCTGTATCCCTTTTCTCAAGCAGCCATCAATCAGTCACTCACCCATGAAAAGCGGCATCTGAGAAAACATCTTGTTGACAAAGACCCTTCCCATGGCCTCGATGACGATCATCTGCAAGTGACAAATTACAGCTTGAGTTAAAGCGACTCCCCTGGTGATAAGGAGTGTGGAACAGGGTTGGAGTCAATTCCAGTCAATTCAGAAAGAAAACCTAATTCCAATTCCAAATGTTCCTCACTGAAAAACAATGAAGAGCATTGGAATTGGAATTCAGTGGACTGCCTGAATTGACTGGAAATGAAATGTAATTTACTCCAACCCTGAAGTGGTGATACGAGTCACTGACTGGCTAACTTACCGTGGACTCTGGAGTCACCAGGGTTACAGATCTTAGGCAGGTCTCAATGTCCGTCTTCCCACATTTCACTATGTCACCCAGGACTGTGAAAGCAGTCTTGTTGGTTTGCTGGGGACAATCGGCAACAGGTATGACAGTAAAGTTAAGGTATGACAGTAAAGTCAAGGTATGACAGTAAAGTTAAGGTATGACAGTAAAGTTATGGAGTAATTAATTACAATATAGCAATTAAACACTGGAGTGATAGATGTGCAGAAGATGAATGTGCAAGTAGAGACACTGGGGTGTAAAGGAGCAAGATAAATAAATAAATACAGTATGGGGATGAGGTAGATAGATGGGCTGTTTACAGGTGGGCTATGTACAGGTGCAGTGATCTGTGAGCTGCTCTGACAGCTGGTGCTTAAAGCTAGTGAGGGAGATATGAGTCTCCAGCTTCAGTGATTTTTGCAGTTCGTTACAGTCATTGGTAGCAGAGAACTGGAAGGAAATGCGACCAAAGGAGGAAGTGGCTTTGGGGGTGACCAGTGAAATATGCCTGCTGGATCGCGTGCTACGAGTGGGTGATGCTATGGTGACCAGTGAGCTGAGATAAGGCTTGTAGATAACCTGTAGTCAGTAGGTTTGGCGACGAGTATGAAGCGAGGGCAGAGTGTTGGAGGCTATTTTATAGATGACATCGCCGAAGTCGAGGATCGGTAGGATGGTCCGTTTTACGAGGGTATGTTTGGAAGCATGAGTGAAGAATACTTCGCTGCGATATAGGAAGCCAATTCTAGATTTAATTTTGGATTGGAGATGCTTAATGTGAGTCTGGAAGGAGAGTTTACAGTCTAACCAGACACATAGGTATTTGTAGTTGTCCACGTTTTCTTTGTCAGAACCGTCCAGAGTAGTGATGCTGGACGGGCGTGCAGGAGCGGGCAGTGATCGATTGAATAGCATGCATTTAAGAGTAACTTGCATTTAAGAGTAGTTGGAGGCCAAGGAAGGAGAGTTGTATGTCATTGATGCTCGTCTGGAGGTTAGTTAACACAGTGTCCAAAGAAGGGCCAGAAGTATACAGAATGGTGTCATCTGCGTAGAGGTGGATCAGAGGATCACCAGCAACAAGAGTGACATCATTGATGTATACAGAGAATAGAGTCAGCCCAAGAATTTAACCCTGTGGCACCCTCATAG
Source organism: Oncorhynchus tshawytscha (assembly GCF_018296145.1). NCBI lineage: Eukaryota > Metazoa > Chordata > Actinopteri > Salmoniformes > Salmonidae > Oncorhynchus > Oncorhynchus tshawytscha. The sequence goes on along the minus strand of NC_056447.1, from coordinate 56,451,679 downwards.
AGACTGCCAGAGGTCCGGACAACAGGCACTCTGATTTGACACACTGAACTCTATCAGAGAAGTAGTTGGTAAACCAGGCGAGGCAATCATTTGAGAAACCAAGGCTGTTGAGTCTGCCAATAAGAATGTGGTGATTGACAGAGTCGAAAGCCTTGGCCAGGTCGATGAATACTGCTGCACAGTAATGTCTCTTATCGATGTTGTTTAGGACCTTGAGCGTGGCTGAGGTGCACCCATCGTATCTTCACCCATAGCGGAGAAGGTACGGTGGGATTCGAAATGGTCGATAATCTGTTTGTTAAAACCTCTTGCTCCTACTTGAGACGCAGACTCAGAGACTCCTACTTGCTCCTACTTGAGACGCAGCTCTGGAAATGCAAATGCGCTACGCTAAACGCTAATAGTATTAGTTAAAACGCAAACGTTCATTAAAATACACATGCAGGGTATTGAATTAAAGCTACACTCGTTGTGAATCCAGGCACCAAGTCAGATTTTTAAAATGCTTTTCGGCGAAAGCATGAGAAGCTATTATCTGATAGCATGTAACACCCCAAAAGACCCGCAGGGGATGTAAACAAAATAATTAGCATAGTCGGGGCTACACAAACCGCACAATAAAATATAAAACATTCATTACCTTTGACCATCTTCTTTGTTGGCACTCCTTGATGTCCCATAACCAATATTGGGTCTTTTTTTCGATTAAATCGGTCCATATATAGCCTAGATATCGATCTATGAAGACTATGTGATAAACGGAAAAAAATAGCGTTTCATAACGTAACGTCATTTTTTTAAAGTAAAAAAGTCGACGATAAACTTTCACAAAACACTTCGAAATACTTTTGTAATGCAACTTTAGGTATTAGTACACGTTAATAAGCGATAAAATTCATCAGGAGGCGATGTAAATTCGATAGGTGGTCGTCTGGAAAAAATGTCCGGGAAAAACTCAACCAATACATCCAGTTGGAGGTCGGAGGCAATCGGTTCCCTTGGGTCGGTTCGACCAAGAATCAAATCCGAAGCAAATGAGAAGACTCTAGACATCCTGTGGAAGCTGTAGGTACTGCAACCTCGGCCTCATTTAATACGGTTCACCTTTAACAATTCCTGGGAGTGGCGCATGGATATTTTTTTCCATTTTCAGTGATCAGATTTTCCTGCGCTTTTCGATGAAACAGACGCTCTGTTATAGTCACAGCCGTGATTTAACCAGTTTTAGAAACGTGAGAGTGTTTTCTATCCACACATACTAATCATATGCATATACTATATTCCTGGCATGAGTAGCAGGACGCCAAAATGTTGCGCGATTTTTAACAGAATGTTCGAAAAAGTAGGGGGTCGACTTAAGAGGTTTTAACTTGGCTTTCAAAGACCTTAGAAAGACAGGGTAGAATAGATATCGATCTGTAGCAGTTTGGGTCTAGAGTGTCACCCCCTTTGAAGAGGGGGATAACCGCACCAGCTTTGCAATCTTTGGGAATTTCAGATGATATGAAAGAGAGGTTGAAAGGCTAGTAATAGGGGTTGCAACAATTTCGGCAGATAATTTTAGAAAGAGAGGGTCCAGATTGTCTAACCCGGCTGATTTGTAAGGGTCCAGATTTTGCAGCTCTTTCAGAACATAAGCTATCTGGATTTGTGTGAAAGAGAAATGGTGGGGGCTTTGGCGGGTTGCTGTGGAGGGTGCCGGGCAGTTGACCGGGGTAGGGGTAGCCGGGTGGAAAGCATGGCCAGCCGTAGAGAAATGCTTATTGATATTCTCAATTATAGTGGATTTATCGGTGGTAACAGTGTTTCCTAGCCTCAGAGCAGTGGGCAGCTGGGAGAAGGTGCTCTTATTCTCCATGGACTTTACAGTGTCCCAGAACTTTTTTGAGTTTGTACTACAGGATGCAAATTTCTGTTTGAAAAAGCTAGCCTTCGCTTTCCTAACTGCCTGTGTATATTTGTTCCTAACTTCCCTGAAAAGGCTATTCGATGCTATTGCAGAACGCCACAGGATGTTTTTGTGCTGGTCAAGGGCAGACAGGTCTGGAGTCAATCAAGGACAATATCTATTCCTAGTTCTACATTTTTTGAATGGGGCATGCTTATTTAAGATGTTGAGGAAGGCCCTTTTAAAGAATAATCATGCATCATCTACTGACGGGATGAGGTCAATGTCATTCCAGGATACCCCGGCCAGGTCGATTAGAAAGGCCTGCTTGCAGAAGTGTTTTAGGGAGTGTTTGACAGTGATGAGGGGTGGTCGTTTGGTCACAGACCCATTGCGGATGCCGGCAATGAGGCAGTGATCGCTGAGATCCTGATTGAAAACAGCAGAGGTGTATTTGGAGGGCGAGTTAGTTAGGATGATATCTATGAGGGTGAAAACTCCCCAGTCAATTAGAAGCATACCCATAACATGATGCAGCCACCACTATGCTTGAAAAAATGAAGAGTGGTACTCAATAATGTGTTGTATTGTAATTTGCCCCAAACATAACACTTTGTATTCAGAACAAAAAGTCAATTTCTTTGCCACATTTTTTGCAGTATTACTTTAGTGCCTTGTTGCAAACAGGATGCATGTTTTGGAATGTTTTTATTCTGTACATGATTCCTTCTTTTCACTTGTCAATTAGGTTAATATTGTGGAGTAACTACAATGTTGTTGATCCATCCTCAGTTTTGTCCTATCACAGCCATTAAACTCTGTAACTGTTTTAAAGTCAACATTGGTGAAATCCCCGATCAGTTTCCTTCCTCTTTGGTTACTGAGTTAGGAAGGATACTTGTATCTTTGTTGTGACTGGGTGTAATGATACACTATCCAAAGTGTAATTAATAACCACCATAATAACCACCACCAATCACCATGTTCAAAGGGGTAGTCAGTGTCTGCTTTTTAAATGTTTTACCAATCTACCAATCGGTGCCCTTCTTTGCGAGTCATTGGAAAAACTTTCTGGTCTATGTCGTTGAATCTGTTTGTGAAATTCATTGCTCGACTGAGGGACCTTAGAGATAATTTTATGTGTGGACATGAGGTAGTCATTCAAAAGTCATGTTAAAGACTGTAAGTGGACACAAAGCGAGTCCACGCAATGTATTATTTGACTTGTCAAGCCAATGTTTACTCCTGAACATAAAGCTTGTCATAACAAAGGGGTTGAATACCTATTGACTCAACATTTTTCGATTTATCTTTTAAAGTAATTTGTAATTTTTTAGTAATTGTAGAAAAATTATTCCGCTTTGACATTATGGGATATTGTGTGTAGGCCAGTTACACAACAAAAAAAATGGAAAAGGTCAAGGGGTGTAAATACCTTCTGAAGGCACTGTATATTATGGTTCAACTTGATTGAAAAGTATTTATGAGATTAATATGGATAGTGATGCTAATGGTATGTATAAACACCTCCAATGCAAGTGGCTGCCAGCTGTCGGCTGCAATCTATGCCGGATGTGGCCGGTTCGTGGGCCAGTAGATGTTCGCTAGCGAGTTAGGAGTTAAATCTACTAAACATACAGTATGTGTCACCATGGAGTCCTATTAGTGCCAACTGACATGGAATCTGAATTGATTCACTTTGAATTTGTATGAAAGACACCACATTTTTATTCAATATTTCTGTTGGCACTAATATCACTCCATACAGTAGGTTAGATCCCTACCTTGGACAGGACATATGAGCAGTCTCCATACAGTAGGTTAGATCCCTACCTTGGACAGGACATATGAGCAGTCTCCATACAGTAGGTTAGATCCCTACCTTGGACAGGACATATGCGCAGTCTCCATACAGTAGGTTAGATCCCTACCTTGGACAGGACATATGAGCAGTCTCAATACAGTAGGTTAGATCCCTACCTTGGACAGGACATATGAGCAGTCGCCATGGAAGGTGTAGGCTTTCCCATCGTAGGTGGTGATGTGGGAACCTCCCACTATGGAGCAGGTAGCAGGGCAATCTAGATCCATACAACTCCACTGGCCTTGGATACAGGTACTAACGGAGAGAGACAGTCAGTTTAGCCTCAACAAATACAACTCCACAGGCCTTGGATACAGGTACTAACAGAGAGAGACAGTCAGTTTAGCCTCAACACATCTGACTCCACTGGCCTTGGATACAGGTACTAACGGAGAGAGACAGTCAGTTTAGCCACAACACATCTGGCTCCACTGGCCTTGGATACAGGTACTAACGGAGAGAGACAGTCAGTTTAGCCTCAACAAATACAACTCCACAGGCCTTGGATACAGGTACTAACAGAGAGAGACAGTCAGTTTAGCCTCAACACATCTGACTCCACTGGCCTTGGATACAGGTACTAACGGAGAGAGACAGTCAGTTTAGCCACAACACATCTGGCTCCACTGGCCTTGGATACAGGTACTAACGGAGAGAGACAGTCAGTTTAGCCTCAACACATACAACTCCACAGGCCTTGGATACAGGTACTAACGGAGAGAGACAGTCAGTTTAGCCTCAACACATACAACTCCACAGGCCTTGGATACAGGTACTAACGGAGAGAGACAGTCAGTTTAGCCTCAACACACCCGGATCAACACACACAACAATTCAGTATATTCACAAACGCAATGCAGCTCTTACCATTTATGGCATGTTCTTGAGAATGATTGTCCAGGCTGGTAAGATTGTCCATTGTGGAGACAAGAGCACTGGTTCACAGCTACACAGCCAGTCTGAGTGATGTCATCAAACACGGTTCCTATGAGAAAGACATTCAAAACATTTAGTCAGCTGATCCCATGACTTACATTCAATACATTTAGTCAGCTGGTTCCATAATGACATTCAATACATTTAGTCAGCTGATCCCATGACTTACATTCAATACATTTAGTCAGCTGATCCCATGACTTACATTCAATACATTTAGCCAGCTGATCCCATGACTTACATTCAATACATTACATTTAGTCAACTAAAACCACTTAAATTACATTCAACACATTTAGTCAACTGATTCCGTAAATTACATTAAAAGCAATACATTTAGTCACCTGATCCCATAAATTACTAATTACATTACTTCTAAATGTAATATGTTATATTAAAGGCCCAGTGTACATTTATTATTATTATTTTTTTTTTAATTATGATTTTTTTAGGAGGTGCTGCAGGACACTCAACACCCCTACTTCCTGCAGCTATGCACATATCTGACATGAGGTTTAATTCAGTCTTCCTGGTTTAAAATACAGGGACGTGGACTCCAGTCATGTGACTTGCAATTTGAGACTTGACAAAAAAGTATCTTTATTTTATTTAACCTTTATTTAACTAGGTAGGCTAGTTGAGAACAAGTTCTCATTTACAACTGCGACCTGGCTAAGATAAAGCATAGCAGTGTGACACAGACAACTACACAGAGTTACACATGGAGTAAACAATAAACACGCCAATAACACAATAAACAAGTCAATGACACAGTAGAAAAAATAAAGTATATTTATAGTGTGTGCAAAAGGCATGAGGAGGCAATAAATAAGCCATAGGAATAAATTATTACAATTTATCAGATTAACACTGGAGTGATAAATGAGCAGATGATGATGTGCAAGTAGAGATACTGGGGTGTAAAAGAGCAGAAAAGTAAATAAAATAAAAACAGTATGGAGATGAGGTAGGTAGATTGGGTGGGCTATTTACAGATTAACTATGTACAGCTGCAGCGATCGGTTAGCTGCTCAGATAGTTGATGTTTAAAGTTGGTGAGGGGAAAAAACGTCTCCAACTTCTGCGATTTTTGCAATTCGTTCCAGTCACTGGTAGCAGAGAACTGGAAGGAAAGGTGGCCAAATGAGGTGTTGGCTTTGGGGATGATCAATGAGATATACCTGCTGGAACGTGTGCTACGGGTGGGTGTTGTTATCGGGACCAGTGAACTGAGATAAGGTGGAGCATTACCTAGCATAGACTTATAGATGACCTGGAGCCAGTGGGTCTGGTGACGAATATGTAACGAGGGCCAGCCGACTAGAGCATACAGGTCGCAGTGGTGGGTGGTATAAGGTGATTTGGTAACAAAACGAATGGCACTGTGATAGACTGCATCCAGTTTGCTGAGTAGAGTATTGGAAGCTATTTTGTAGATGACATCACCGAAGTCGAGGATCGGTAGGATAGTCCGTTTTACTCAGGTAAGTTTGGCAGTGTGACTGAAGGAGGCTTTGTTGCGAAGTAGAAAGCCGATTCTAGATATGATTTTGGATTGGAGATGTTTAATATGAGTCTGGAAGGAGAGTTTACAGTCTAACCAGACACCTAGGTATTTATAGTTGTCCACATATTCTAGGTCGGAACCGTCCAGGGTGGTGATGCTAGTCGGTCGGGCGGGTGCAGGCAGCGAATGGTTGAAAAGCATGCATTTGGTTTTACGAGCGTTTAAGAGCAGTTGGAGAACACGGAAGGAGTGTTGTATGGCATTGAAGCTCGTTTGGAGGTTAGTTAGCACAGCGTCCAAGGAAGGGCCAGGAGCATACAGAATGGTGTCGTCTGCATAGAGGTGGATCAAGGAATCGCCCGCAGCAAGAGAGACATCATTGATATATACAGAGAAAAGAGTCGGCCCAAGAATTGAACCCTGTGGTACCCCCATAGAGACTGCCAGAGGTCTGGACACACAGAACGCTGTCTGCAAAGTAGTTGGTGAACCAGGCGAGGCAGTCATTAGAAAAATGAAGGCTATTGAGTCTGCCGATAAGAATGTGGTGATTGACAGAGTCGAAAGCCTTGGCCAGGTCGATGAAGACGACTGCACAGTACTTTTATCGATGGCGATTATGATATCGTTCAGTACCTTGAGCGTGGCTGAGGTGTACCCGTGACCGGCTCGGAAACCGGATTGCACAGCGGAGAAGGTACGGTGGGATTCTAAATGGTCAGTGATCTGTTTATTAACTTGGCTTTCAAAGACTTTAGATAGGCAGGGCAGGATGGATATAGCTGTAACAGTTTGGGTCTAGGGTGTCACCCCCTTTGAAGAGGGGGATGACCGCGGCATTTTTCCAATCTTTAGGGATCTAGGACGATACGAAAGAGAGATTGAACAGGCTAGTAATAGGGGTTGCAACAATGGCAGCGGATAGTTTTAGAAAGAGAGGGTCCAGAATTTTTATTTTATTTTACCTTTATTTAACTAAGCAAGTCAGTGAAGAACAAATTCTTATTTTCAATGATGGCCTAGGAACAGTGGGTTAACTGCCTGTTCAGGGGCAGAACGACAGATTTGTACCAGCTCGGGGGTTTGAAGTTGCAACCTTCCGGTTACTAGTCCAACGCTCTTACCACTAGGCTACCCTGCCGCCCCAAAGCAAGTGAGGTAGATAATAGCCCAGCTGATTTGTACGGGTCCAGGTTTTGCAGCACTGTCTGGATTTGGGTGAAGGAGAAGCTGGGGAAGCTTGGGCGAGTAGCTGCAGGGGGGGGGGAGCTGTTGGCCGTGGTTGGAGTAGACAGGAGGAAGGCATGGCCAGCCGTTGAGAAATGCGTATTGAAATTTTTGATTATCATGGATTTATCAGTGGTGACCGTGTTACCTAGCCTCAGTGCAGTGGGCAGCTGGAAGTAGGTGCTGTTGTTATCCATGGACTTTACAGTGTCCCAAAACTCTTAGTTAGAGCTACAGGATGCTAAATTCTGCTTGAGATAGCTAGCCTTTGCTTTCCTGACTGACTGCGTGTATTGGTTCCTGACTTACCTGAACAGTTGCATATCGTGGGGACTTTTCGATGCTATTGCAGTCCGCCACAGGATGTTTTTGTGCCGGTCGAGGGCAGTCAGGTCTGGAGTGAACCAAGGGCTGTATCTGTTCTTAATTCTTCATTTTTTGAAAGGGGCATGCTGATTTAAGATGGAGAGGAAATAACTTTTAAAGAATGACCAGGCATCCTCGACTGACGGGATGAGGTCAATATCCTTCCAGGATACCTGGGCCAGGTCGATTAGAAAGGCCTGCTCGCAGACGTGTTTTAGGGAGCGTTTGACAGTGATGAGGGGTGGTCGTTTGACCGCGGACCCATTGCAGATACAGGCAATGAGACAGTGATCGGTGAGATCCTGATTGAAGACAGCAGAGGTGTATTTGGAGGGCAAGTTGGTCAGGATAATGTCTATGAGGGTGCCCATGTTTACGGATTTAGGGTTGTACCTGGTGGGTTCCTTGATGATTTGTGTGAGATTGAGGGCATCTAGCTTAGATTGCAGGACTGCCGAGGTGTTAATTAAGCATATCCCAGTTTAGGTCACCGAACAGAACGAACTCTGAAGCTAGATGGGGGGCGATCAATTCACAAGGGCAGCTGTATGACTCAATTTGTCATCTTGCGCATGTAAACCTATCTATTATTTTAATCAAAGTGCTGCAGGTTCTGTGCGTTTTGTTCTGTGTCTTGACCAATCAGATTCACAGAAATCACAGGTTGCGCAGGTCAGGTCGCAAATCACATAATCTAGCAAAACTCTGCTCCGCTTTCCTCCGGTATGTATTTAGCAAACATGTTAACACATCACTCCTGACATACCCAAGTAAGAACTCTTCACGGAAATGTTTCAGCAGCCTACACTTAAACTGTCTGGGAAGAAAACTAGAGGATTTCTCAGTCTGACTATGTTACTGATAACAACCGCTGCCTGGAGCTGCATAGTCTACAGCCAATGCGCCCTGTCCCTTCTGACCAGGGTAAACCACATGGTAAAGTGGTTTAGGCTATATTCAAACTTGGTCTGGCTGGCTAGTCTACCTTGACCTTTTCAATCCAGAATGATTAACTGAAATGAATCAAACAACACAGAACTGATTACATAAATGGACCGTGTGAGTCAATTTTTAATTGCAGTTGTATAGGCCTATATGATGCTAAGCTCAGCCCTGTGAGTTCTGTTGTCCAAACACTGTGGTTGTGTCTGTGTACAGGAAAGAAGATTTAAAATAGGTTGCTGAAGTTTGACAGGTTTTCAATCCACCCAAGGGTCAGGAGTTTTTCCAGAATTTCTTTAAAGCCATATGACCTGTTTCGAAAATATCTGAATACCTAGGCGGCAGGTAGCCTATTGGTTAAGAGCATTGATGTCACACCCTGGCCATAGAGAGGCTTTAATTCTCTATTTTGGTTAGGCCAGGGTGTGACTAGGGTGGGCATTCTAGTTTCTTTATTTCTATGTTTTCTGTTTCTATGTTTTGGCCGGATATGGTTCTCAATCAGGGACAGCTGTCTATCGTTGTCTCTGATTGGGAATCATACTTAGGCAGCCTGTTTTGCCACCTTAGTTGTGGGTAGTTGTATTGGTTAGTGGCCTGTATAGTCGACGGAAGCGTCACGGTAATGTCCTTATTCCTTGTTTTGTTGGTGACATTTATAAATAAAAAGAAATGTACCACGCTGCACCTTGGTCCGGTCATTTCCACCCTGACGACGATCGTGACAATTGAACTAGTAACTGAAAGGTTTGAATACCCGAACTGATGAGGTGAAAACTCTTGTCAGTGTGCCCTTGAGCAAGACTCTTACCCAAACTGTTCCTGTAAGTCTCTCTGGATAAGAGCATCTGCTGAAAATATAAATCTGGTCCCACTCCCATCATTGCCCATAAAAATACCTTTTCACAACTACTTATTAATCACTGTCAGATCCTATAGGGTCCTGATGTATACCTGGGTTAGGTTACCAGATTAGGAAAAGCTCCGGGCCCCAGGAAAAACAATTTGCCCCACCACTCTGGGACCTGTGGTGCACCTCTGCATCAGGGCATCATCGGTTGTATTCAGCTACTTTAAAATAGTTACATAGCTGACATATAATGTTGTATTCAGCTACTTTAAAATAGTTACATAGCTGACATATAATGTTGTATTCAGCTACTTTAAAAAAGTTACATAGCTGATATATGATGTTGTATTCAGTAATGAGTGCATGTACCAGCAGGGCAGAAGCATCCGTCGGTGCAGTGTTCCTCACAATGCTGGTTCCTCTTTGGGTTGGAGCAGGTATCAGTGCAGGGACTACCACACTCCTGGTACTGCATGCTTAAAGGACACGTCTCCACTGCTCAACACAAATAACCAGAGTCACAGATCTGTTTCTGACTCTTCATTACTTCACATTTTCACATATTCTTCTATTGACATCATTGGAAGTGAAAATTGGGATTTGCTCCTCAGTTTTCAGTCACATAAATGTAAATACAAGCATGTCAAAGAAGAAGACACTATAGATTACCTAAGGCAAAGCATTATTTCATGTCAGAAGTGTTTACTTTGAGTTACAACATACATATATATAGTTTTTTTTACCCACATCCAAACTACCAACAGAGCAATACAAACAAACAATCCAGTATAAAAACAAAAAGGATGTGTCATGCAAAAAAGATTCCCTTACAGCAGAACTGGTCGGTCTTCCACTCCTGGGGTTTCCCCCCTGCGTGAGCACACTGGCGGGAGTACTCTGACATGGTGGGACAGGCGCAGGTGACACTGCTGCTGCTGTTGCCACAGTGACACATGTCTTCTGCACAGGCCTTGATGAAGGAGTCTGTGGCAATCAGGTCCTTACAGCTACTGAAGGCAAGACTGGTGAGAAGCTGCTCACAAAGTTTGGTCTGAAAGGATGAAGAAGAAGAATTAAAAGAGGCAACAGAGGGATTATGTACTGATCAAATGCCAGCCATGATGATATTTTAAACTAACAGTCAAGTTTAAATGTAATGAATAAGAAATCTTAAATGTTCAGCTCAGCTCTAGACTTGTAAATACCTGGTCTTCACACTGCTCAGTGTGAACAGGGATTTCTGTACAGGTTTCTGTTGGGCCATTCATCTTCCAAATATCAGCATAGTCGATTATCTTCAGATAATCATCTGTAGGAAAAGAAACATAGTTTTATCTTACCTGTTTATTTCCCCTTACAAACAGTCTATGTCATCATGTGTTTTGTGTTTTTGGTAACCCTTTCTTAAAATGGTACCTAGAAAAATACTTTATAACCCCTTCCTAACCCATAGATTGAACCCACACATTCATAAACAGAACAGGAGCGTAATCCGCCCCTCTAAGACATTTGGTGATTTTGTTTACCCTTCCTATTGAACTCGTTCTGGACTCCGTTGAAGTCTCCACACAGCCCACATGTATGATTCTGGAACTTTGAGTCCAGCTCCACCTATAAAACCAATGGAAGATGACTGAGAGTTAATGCATTGCAAGCTAGCTGGCCATGCACCTACAGCAGATCATATATATGTACATTTCACATACAGCTAGCTGGCCATGCGCCTACAGCAGTTCATATATATGTACATTTCACATACAGCTAGCTGGCCATGCACCTACAGCAATTCATATATATGAACATTTCACATACAGCTAGCTGGCCATGCACCTACAGCAGTTCATATATATGTACATTTCACATACAGCTAGCTGGCCATGTGCCTACAGCAGTTCACATGTACTGACATGTCACATTCTTCATCCTGAGATGAGTCTGTTCTAGCCTGGGTACCAGTCTGTTTATGCTAACATTCCATTCCTTGTTCTAGCCTGGGTACAAGTCTGTTTATGCTAACATTCCACTCCTTGTTCTAGCCTGGGTACAAGTCTGTTTATGATAACATTCCACTCCTTGTTCTAGCCTGTGTACCAGTCTCTTTATGCTAACATTCCACTCCTTGTTCTAGCCTCGGTACCAGTCTGTTTATGCTAACATTCCACTCCTTGTTCTAGCCTGGGTACCAGTCTGTTTATGCTAACATTCCACTCCTTGTTCTAGCCTTGGTACCAGTCTCTTTATGCTAACATTCCACTCCTTGTTCTAGCCTCGGTACCAGTCTGTTTATAATAACATTCCACCCCCTGTGCTAAAAGCATTTTGCTACTTCCGCAATAACATCTGCTAAATATGTGTGTGCGACCAATAGAATGACACTGACTACAAGGAGTGTGATGTTAGCACAAAAGGCACTGTTTTTCAGGCTAGGAATGTACAGATAGGATCAAAACAGAGCATTAGATACCTACATTTTTTTTAAAGGGTACATATCACTATTTGTTTCTCTGTTTTTATAATCAGGATTCAATTTTTTGTTGGTTTGTGTTCTATAAACATCTGACAGGGGGAGGTGTCTTACAATCCCCTCTGTTTTTTATCTGTCCTGCACATGCACTCTTCTCTTTAAAACCTTTTAAACTCTCATCTTTTTGTTAAAACCATTTAAACTCTCATCATGTTGTTAAAACCTTTTAAACTCTCATCGTGTTTCCAGGTTGTATCACAACCGGCTGTGATTGGGAGTCCCATAGGGCAGCGCACAATTGGTCCAGCGTCATCCGGGTTTGGCCAGGGTAGGCCATCATTGTAAATAATAATTTGTTCTTAACTGACTTGCCTAGTTACATTAAATTAAAAAATTAAAAACGTTGTTTAAATCTTTTAAACTCTCATCTTTATGTTAAAACCGTTTAAACTCTCATCATAATGTTTTGTGTTTTCTTGTGTGCATTTTTGGAAAATAACAAAATGAAGCATCATATTCATGATGTTTTCATCATTAAATTGAATGGGAGTTGTCTGAAAACTGGTCTGTCTGCTTTGCAAGTTAGTTTCAGTCTGAGGTTATGATGTCTGAGTACACTGGGGTAATTTACGTACACACGAAGGGGAATGATAATACATACAGTATTTACTCACTACAATGTCAATAAATAGTGAGGCAATGCTGTATGTAACCGTGCAGAAATATAGATTGATTATTGGTCTGTCCTGTCCCATCAGAGGTTAACACTGATGTTCCCACTCTTATCCCAACAAAATCAAATCAAATCTAATCAAATTGTATTTGTCACATACACATGGTTAGCAGATGTTAATGCGAGTGTAGCGAAATGCTTCCCCTAACACTGATGTTCCCTACAGTCACCAGCTAACTACAGACCATTTTCATCAGGACCAGAATATTGCAGAAATGCATCACATTTACATTTGACATTTAGCAGAGACTCTCGTCCAGGGTGATTTACAATCAGTGTATTGAACCAAAGTAGGTGAAACAACCACATATCACTGTAGTGTAACAGAAGACGTATGGAAATGAGTAAGCAAACTAAACACATACCCAGAGGGAGTCATCTTCATTCCACATGATGACTAACCCCAGCTTGGCTGTGATCTTCACATAGGAAACGGTCCTCTCAATGAAGACGTTAAACTGACCAAACGGTATGGTGACCCTAGAGGGACAAAACAATAGTGTTCATCAGAGAGGAGAGTCTGTATTCCAACAAGGGTCAAAATGGTCCTTTAAAGGATTTTCTTTGTATTTTTCTTCCTCCCCTGTTGAGACTGTACCAGGTAATAATGTCTGTATAGGATTTCATCAAATGGAATTTCAGCTTGGTAACTTTCATCTGTAAATGGACATCAACTGAACTTCAGAATAAGAGTTTGACCTCTGAATGCTTTTAGATCACTGATGAACTCACTGTTGCCCGTTGAAACTGACATTATGTAGATTATGTTAAAACAGCAAAAGATTGATCTCAAGATGAGATTAATGATGATGCAACACTGCATCCATGACATTAATGCATTTTTTATAAAACTTGTTATGAATTTTACCTCAAGTCTTCGCACAAATGTAGCAACTGAATGAAGTGAAAAATCAAATACTTTCCATTCTTTTTTTCCTACATATGATAAATGCAAGTGAACTCTCTGAATAAAATGAATCCCATTGGATGTAGTTAAGTGATTACAAACCCCCATATCATTTACTTCCTGTATTACTATGTATTTTACACATCTAAGAGCCAATGGTTTCACACATCTGAGATCCATTGTTGACTAGACTGGGAACTCACTGTAATCTGTTGACGCTGACGTTACCGTTGGCCAGCTCCACGAAGGTTCCATCCAGCTTCAAAGAAACCTTAATAATAATAATAGTAGGACGTTTTATTTGACAGACGCCTTTCAGGACCCTCAAGGTCACCTTCCATTAAGATCATAGAGCAATAAAACTATTAATCAATAGTGCAATTTAAAGCAATTAATCAATAGTGCAATTTAAAAACAATTAATCAATAGTAAAATTTAAAACAATTAATCAATACTGCAATTTAAAAACAATTAATCAATAGTAAAATTTAAAACAATTAATCAATACTGCAATTTAAAAACAATTAATCAATAGTGAAATTTAAAGCAATTGATCAATAGTGAAATTTAAAAACAATCAAAGGACTGATCACAAAGGAATACCTTGGTGATGGTGGGCAGCCCATCTACCTCCCCGCGCTGCAGCTGAATGTTAAAGGCCTCGTAGCCGCTGCTGCTCTTACACAATGACGACAGCACGTAGTTACAGGTGTAGGGCAGCTGGAAGAGGTCTCCATCGTAGGTTTTGTAGTGGTAGTTACCCCATGTGCTGCAGACCTGCCCGTTATGAGTGGGACTTGCTCCTGCTGCATGGGGGGAAATGCACAGTATTGTTGCACCATTCATGTCTGAATATAAGATGTAAAATATAACAGTAAAGTAGAATATAGATATTTGAGTATTTGGTGACATATATTCAACAACACAAATTACCTGATACGATTTGCAGTTTGGAATCATATAGACTCCCAATGGAAGTCATGTCTGGAATCATAACTAGAAATAGACAGGGAACAAGTCTTATTTTCCTTCTAACCCAGCTCCTCTTTAGTTCCTCAACTAGGCTACATGACTTATCCTAAAGTGATATTAAAATGTATTTCATCATATCTTGTCTTATCTTTTCTTACCAGTCTCAGAATGTGCAGCAGATAGTCCGAAGACCAGAGCGATCCACGGCTTCACCCATTGGAGTGCCATGATGGTTCTTCTAACGAGTCGTCCTGGTCCACCTGGTCAGGTACTCTTCCTGTTCCTACTGATACCGTGAGGCACCAGGTGCCTGCCTTTAAACTAATACACTCAAGGAAGTATCTCCACTCAAGGAAGTATCTCCACTCAAGGAAGTACCTTGATGATTCTGTGATACTTGATTCTGTATCTAAGGAGGGTACTGTGTTTTTATCAATAATCCTTAGATCACTATCAATATTCCTGAGATGTAGGGTATGTCCCAAATGTGTTCCCTATAAAATGAGTGTACAAAACATTAAGACTGTAGGTGAAAGCTATGATCCCTGATTGATGTCACTTGATAAATCCACTTCAGTCAGTGTAGGTGAAGGGAAAGAGACAGGTTAAAGAAGGATGTTTAAGACTTGAGACAATTGAGATTTGAGATATGGATTGTGTGTGTGCCATTCAGAGGTTAAATAGGCAAGACAAAACATTTATCTTAAGTGCCTTTGAACGGGGTATGGTGGTAGGTGCCAGGCATACCAGTTTGTGTCAAGAACTGCAACGCTGCTGGGTCTATCACGCTCAACACTTTGTATCTGTATCAAAAATGGTCCATCACCCAAAGGACATCTAGCCGACTTGACACATTTGTGGGAAGCATTGGAGTCAACATGGGCCAGCATCCCTGTGGAACGTTTTCGACACCTTGTAGAGTCCATGCCGTGATGAATTGTATGTGATCCTAACTATGTACTGGGAGGTACCGATACAGAGGCAATGTGCAGGGAGCACCGGTTGGTTGAGGTAATATGTACATGTAGGTAGAGTTATTAAAGTGACTATGCATAGATAATAACAACATAATATTTTGGTGACTTTAATTGTATTGCATCTATACCTGACCCAGATTTAGCTCTGAACCACTTCACAAATGTTTTCAATTGTGTTGTAGATAAACATGCTCCCTTTACAAAACTGTAGAATTAAAAATCAGTCTTGCCCTTGATTTAGTCCAGAGCTATCTGAAGTCATACACAACAGAGATGCTGCCTGGGCCAAAACTAGATTCACAGACTCGGGGCCCAGACTCTTTCAGGCGATCGAGAAATGTCAAATGAGTTAAAAAAGCAATGTTATGTTAATACACTATCTGAATGTACAGGGAAACCAGCTACATTCTGGAAAGCTGTTAAATCACTGAAGGGTTGTGTCTCCTCTTCTCTCCCCAAAGACATTCATTTAGATTCTGGCCCTATTACGGACAAAATGGATATCATGAATGCATTTAAATCACCACTTTATCCGTGCAGCCTTTATATTTGAATGTATTTCAAAGCCAGCTCTTGAAAAGAGTCGTTTGGATGTAGATGATGTAGAATGACACTGAAAATGCTGGTCTGGAGTTGTGTTTTTTGGAAATTCACTGATAACGAAGTCCAAGGATGCTTTGTTAACAATTAGACATGATAAAATCCACAGGGGTTGATCATTTGGATCCTGGTCTGCTGACGTGTGCAGCTCCCCTTATTACTGGCTGAGTAGACCACATGTTTTATTTAACATTGTTACCAGGAAGTGCTCCAAAAGAAATCCGTGTATGTGCTGCCACTGCATAAGGGTGGGGATACGAATGATCACGACCTGATCTTGTGATTGTCTCCACCCCCTCCAGGTGTTGCGTATTTATCCCTGTGTTTCCTGTCTCTCTGTGCTAGTTCATCTTGTATGTTTAGTCAAGTCAAATAGCGTCTTTTCCCCATTCTCCTTTTTCTAGTCCTCCCAGTTTTGACTCTTGACTGTTTCTGGACTTTGTACCCGCCTGCCTGACCACTCTGCCTGTCTTGACCACGAGCTTGCTACTCTGTACCTCCTGGACTCTGATCTGGTTTTGACCTTTTTGCCTGTCCACGACCATTCTCTTGCTTACTCCTTTTGGATTAATAAACATTGTAAGACTCCAACCATCTGCCTCCTGTGTCTGTATCTGGGTCTCGCCTTGTGCCTTGATAATCACCCCATTTCAAGATTTGCTCAGCTGAGATTCTTAAATCCTTGGTTAATGTACAACTTTGTTCCTTTTTATCTGATAATTGTATTCTTAATATTAACCAGTCAGGGTTTAGGCCTGGGTATAGTACTACCACACCAACCACGCTAGTTTGTTAATGATCATGTCTTGGATGCTAAAGAGAGCTTTGCTACCTTGTTCATTGACCTGTGAAAGACATTTGACACTGTTGATCATTCTGTTTTGTGGAAGAAATTAAAAATAGGAGAGAGATTGTTCAAACAATGCTTCACCCTGTATTGGATTTTGGTTTTGGTGTTTACATGCATGTGGCAACCTCTGTTTTAAAACCCTTGGACACAGTCTACCATTCAGCGATACGTTTTATCACAGCGGACAATTTTAGGACTCATCATTGTAGTCTGTACAAAACATGTGGGCTGGACCTCTCTGTCTGTAAGAAGAAAGTCTGTATAACATGTGGGCTGGACCTCTCTGTCTGTAAGAAGAAAGCTGCATTCTCTTATTTATTTACACAGTAATAGTGATCTGACAGAAACTCCCTCTATATGTAACATCATTCATTAAGATAAAAATCATAAGTTACCCGTTCACAGGAATGGATAGCCCTAGAGAACCCGCCAATCTCCACAGATTTGGGAAAATCTGCAATTTTGCTTTTATGCTCCAAATTTGTGGAACCATCTGCAGTTCACTGCAGTTAGATGTGCTGGTGTCACTCAGGAAGTGTACATTATTGATTAAATACCTCTATGTAGTTGAATGTCATTGCTTTATTTAAAAAATAAAATTAAAAAATTGTGTTGAAATTTGTTCTATACATATGTGTATGTTGTTTTAATATTCTGTTTTTATTGTAATGTGTACAGGCCTGTCTTGTAACATAGATTTTCATCTCAATGTGACTCCCTGTTTAAATTGTCGAATAAAATAAAAACGTTTCATGGCCTGCTCTTGGAAAAGAGGGAAAGTTTGATTTGAAAAAAATATATTTTAGATGGTAGATCAGCTTTAATATTGCAGATTGGGCTTCCATCAATGTATTTGTCACTTCCAATCACCCATATATTTTTTTTACCAAATATATATATATATACATACACATATAAATACATACATACTGTTATTTTTTTATTTTTTTTATTTCACCTTTATTTAACCAGGTAAGCTTGTTGAGAACAAGTTCTCATTTACAACTGCGACCTGGCCAAGATAAAGCAAAGCAGTGCGACACAAACAACAACACAGAGTTACACATGGAATAAATAAGCATACATTCAATAACACAACAGAAAAAAAGAAAGCCTATATACAGTATGTGCAAATGGCGTGAGGAGGTAAGGCAAAAAATAGGCCATAGTAGCAAAGTAATTACAATTTGGCAGATTAACATTGGAGTGATAAATGAGCAGATGATGATGTGCAAGTAGTGATACTGGTGTGCAAAAGAGCAGAAAAGTGAATAAAAACAATATGGGGATGAGGTAGGTAGATTTAGTGGGCTATTTACAGATGGATTATGTACAGCAGCAGCGATCGTTTTGTTGCTAAGATTGCTGATGTTTAAATTAGTGAGAGAAATGTACGTCTCCAGCTTCAGTGATGTTTGCAATTCGTTCCAGTCACTGGCAGCAGAGAACTGTAAGGAAAGGCGGACAAAGAGGTGCTGGCTTTGGGGATGACCAGGGAGATAAACCTGCTGGAGCACGTGCTAGGTGGGTGTTGTTATTGTGACCAGTGAGCTGAGATAAGGCGGAGCTTTACCTAGCATAGATTTATGGATAACCTGGAGCCAGTGGGTCTGGCGACGGATATGTAGCGGGGGCCAGCCGACTAGAGCATACAGGTCGCAGTGGTGGGTGGTTTAAGGGGCTTGGGTAACAAAATGGATGGCACTGTGATAGACTGCATCCAGTTTGCTGAGTAGAGTATTGGAAGCTATTTTGTAGATGACATCGCTGAAGTCGAGGATCGGTAGGATAGTCCATTTTACTAGGGTAAGTTTGGCGGCGTGAGTGAAGGAGGCATAGTTGCGAATTAGAAATCCGGTTCTAGATTTGATTTTGGATTGGAGATGTTTGATATGAGTCTGGATGGAGAGTTTACAGTCTAGCCAGACACTTAGGTATTTGTAGTTGTCCACATATTCTAGGTCGGAACCGTCCAGAGTAGTGATGCTAGTCAGGCGGGAGGGTGCGGGCAGCTAACGGTTGAAAAGCATGGACAACAGGCCCTCCGATTTGACACAATGAACTCTGTCTGCAAAGTAGTTGGTGAACCAGGCAAGGCAGTCATTAGAAAAACCAAGGCTATTGAGTCTGCCGATAAGAATTTGGTTATTGACAGAGTCGAAAGCCTTGGCCAGGTCGATGAAGATGGCTGCACAGTACTGACTTTTATCGATGGCGGTTATGATATCGTTTAGTACCTTGAGCGTGGCTGAGGTGCACCCATTGCCAGCTCGGAAATTGGATTGCACAGCGGAGAAGGAATGGTGGGATTCGAAATTGTCACGACTTCCGCCGAAGATGGTCCCTCTCCTTGTTCGGGCGGCGTTCGGCAGTCGACGTCACCAGCCTTCTAGCCATCGCCTATCCACTTTAAATTTTTTGTTTTGTCTTTGTTTTACACACCTGGTTCCAATTCCCAAATGACATGTTCATTATTTAACCCTCTGTTTTTCCCATGGTTTATGTGCGTGATTGTTTTACGTATGTTCGGTCCGTTGTTTGTAGGCTCGGTATGTATGTCTTGTTATTTGATATTTTGAGTAAAGTTTTTAGTATTGCTCATCTTTGCTGTCCTGCGCCTGACTTCTCTGCACCAGCTACACACAGAACATTACATAAATGGTCAGTGATCTGTTTATTAACTTGGCTTTCGAAGACTTTAGAAATGCAGGGCAGGATGGATATAGGTCTAAAACAGTTTGGGTCTAGAGTGTCATCCCCTTTGAAGAGGGGGATGACCGTGGCAGCTTTCCAATCTTTAGGGATCTGAGACGATACGAAAGAGAGGTTGAACAGACTGGTAATAGGGGTTGCAACAATGGCGGTGGATAATTTTAGAAAGAGAGGGTCTAGATTGTCTAACCCAGCTAATTTGTACGGGGTCCAGGTTTGGCAGCTCTTTCAGAACATCTGCTATCTGGATTTGGGTGAAGGAGAAGCTGGGGAGGCTTGGGCAAGTAGCTGCGGGGGGTGCGGAGCAGTTGGGGTAGCCAGGAGGAAAGCATGGCCAGCCATAGAGAAATGCTTATTGCAATTTTCGATTATCATGGATTTATCGGTGGTGACCTTGTTACCTAGCCTTAGTGCAGTGGGCAGCTGGGAGGAGGTGCTCTTGTTCTCCATGGACTTGACAGTGTCCCAAAATGTTTTGGAGTTAGAGCTACAGGAAGCAAATTTCTGTTTGAAAAAGCAAGCCTTTGCCTGCACGCAGAAGTGTTTTAGGGAGCGTTTGACAGTGATGAGGGGGTCAACGTTTGACCACGGACCCATAGCGGATGCAGGCAATGAGGCAGTGACCACTGAGATCTGTAGAAGATAAATAGAACGCAGTTTAGTTTTACCTTATTTGCCCTATTACCACAAGCTGAGCTGTTATAACACGTTACACCCTCCTTCACACATACTCAAGGTCAACACACACAGACACTGGAATATCCTGTTCTCTACATAACAGTGAGCGGCCTAACCGCTGAGTCTGATACACTATCTCGTGACAAACACCAGCTGCAGAGGCACCCCAACCCTGAGAAAGAGGAACACACACGCACACGCCTAATCTCCTTCTTAGCGGAACATTGTGGGACCAAGAACAGGCACGACGAGACTCTATGATGACGGATGGTCCAACTGAGCCAATACAAGAAGACTACACTCCAGCCTGAACCAATCCGAAGACCCGATCTTCTAGAATCAACCAAACTTTCTGTTCTGTATATAATACATGTGCACACTGTTAGCGGGGCTTCTTTCTGGAGGTTCCTTATGAGCTGAAGGAACGGGCCCGTATACGCTGTACCAGATATCTTTACTCTGAATAAACTGTCGCTTGTCATACAATTTACCACCTTGTCTGAATCGATCCTTGACCGACTCACCCGTCTACATATCCCATCATCAACAGATCCTTATTGAAAACAGCGGAGGTGTATTTGGAGGGCAAGTTGGTCAGGATAATATCTATGAGGGTGGCCATGTTGACCGATTTAGGGATGTACCTGGTGGTTTCCTTGATGATTTGTGTGAGATTGAGGGCATCTAGCTTAGATTGTAGGACTGCTGGGGTGTTAAGCATATCCCAGTTTAGGTCACCTAACAGAACGAACTCTGAAGTTAGATGGGGGCAATCAATTCACATATGGTGTCCAGGGCACAGCTGGAAGCTGAGGGGGATCTATAACAGGCGGCAAAGTGAGAGACTTATTTCTGGAGAGATACATTTTTAAAATTAGAAGCTCGAACTGTTTGGGCATAGACCTGGAAAAGTATGACAGAACTGTGCAGCTACAGTGCCTTGCGAAAGTTTTCGGCCCCCTTGAACTTTGCGACCTTTTGCCACATTTCAGGCTTCAAACATAAAGATATAAAACTGTATTTTTTTGTGAAGAATCAACAACAAGTGGGACACAATCATGAAGTGGAACGACATTTATTGGATATTTCAAAAAAATTTAACTAATCAAAAACTGAAAAATTGGGCGTGCAAAATTATTCAGCCCCTTTACTTTCAGTGCAGCAAACTCTCTCCAGAAGTTCAGTGAGGATCTCTGAATGATCCAATGTTAACCTAAATGACTAATGATGATAAATACAATCCACCTGTGTGTAATCAAGTCTCCGTATAAATGCACCTGCACTGTGATAGTCTCAGAGGTCCGTTAAAAGTGCGGAGAGCATCATGAAGAACAAGGAACACACCAGGCAGTTCCGAGATACTGTTGTGAAGAAGTTTAAAGCCGGATTTGGATACAAAAAGATTTCCCAAGCTTTAAACATCCCAAGGAGCACTGTGCAAGCGATAATATTGAAATGGAAGGAGTATCAGACCACTGCAAATCTACCAAGACCTGGCCGTCCCTCTAAACTTTCAGCTCATACAAGGAGAAGACTGATCAGAGATGCAGCCAAGAGGCCCATGATCACTCTGGATGAACTGCAGAGATCTACAGCTGAGGTGGGAGACTCTGTCCATAGGACAACAATCAGTCGTATATTGCACAAATCTGGCCTTTATGGAAGAGTGGCAAGAGGAAAGCCATTTCTTAAAGATATCCATAAAATGTGTCGTTTAAAGTTTGCCACAAGCCACCTGGGAGACACACCAAACATGTGGAAGAAGGTGCTCTGGTCAGATGAAACCAAAATTGAACTTTTGGCAACAATGCAAAACGTTATGTTTGGCA
Organism: Oncorhynchus tshawytscha; assembly: GCF_018296145.1. NCBI lineage: Eukaryota > Metazoa > Chordata > Actinopteri > Salmoniformes > Salmonidae > Oncorhynchus > Oncorhynchus tshawytscha. Next base: position 56,429,377 of record NC_056447.1, on the reverse strand, counting down.
TAAAAGCAACACAGCTCATCACCCTGAACACATCATCCCCACTGTCAAACATGGTGGTGGCAGCATCATGGTTTGGGCCTGCTTTTCTTCAGCAGGGACAGGGAAGATGGTTAAAATTGATGGGAAGATGGATGGAGCCAAATACAGGACCATTCTGGAAGAAAACCTGATGGAGTCTGCAAAAGACCTGAGACTGGGACGGAGATTTGTCTTCCAACAAGACAATGATCCAAAACATAAAGCAAAATCTACAATGGAATGGTTCAAAAATAAACATATCCAGGTGTTAGAATGGCCAAGTCAAAGTCCAGACCTGAATCCAATCGAGAATCTGTGGAAAGAACTGAAAACTGCTGTTCACAAATGCTCTCCATCCAACCTCACTGAGCTCGAGTGAATGGGAAGTCATTGGCATCGGACAAACCATATACACATTGTCCAATACCACCCAATTCGGCGTTGATTCATGCAAAGTGTATTGCAAATGCCATATGGCAATTGCCAGTTGTAACACTTTAAAAATTCAACAGGTGGCGAATCCGCTCCACCATGGTTTTTCATATTGGAAATGTAACCCAAGTCAACATCCAAAAGCAAAATTTTGAAAAAATGATTTTTTTGTCAAAAACTTATCACCCCTTAAAAAAGTGCTTTCTGGACCGTTTTTCGAAATTCTTTCGATTTTTTTGTCAATTACACATGTGTAAGAACTGTATGAATATACTTTTGTCCAATTTTATCATCATATTTTTTATTTATTTTTTACATGCGCAATAAGTAATATGTTTTGTCCATTTTCAATATGATTTCATAGGAAGTCAAAAGTCAAAAGTCAAAAATGTCAAAATTTTGTAAAAAACTTCACATACCCTTAAAAAAGTGCTTTCTGGACCGTTTTTTGAAATTCTTTCAAATTCTGTGTCAATTACACACGTATAAGAACTGTATCAACACACTTTAGTTGTATTTTATTATCATAATTTTTTTTATTTTTACTTATGCATAAGAAATATGATTTGTCCATTTACAATATGATTTCATAGGAAGTCAAAAGTCAAAGTCAAAAGTCAATTTTTTTGGGGCCAAATGCCATAAGAAATTTGACATGCTCAAAAATCCTGCAGAAATGCAAAATTGACTGGCCTGATGAACACAGGATGGCCTGGCAGTGATAGTTGCTCCCTTCCAACGCTCGTTGTGTTGACTTCATCATGTCCATTTTGTGATGTTTTTTCACTGTTGAATCATATTGCAAGTGCACGTGCATTTGCAATATGGTTCAATGGGCATTTACCATATGAAATTTGACATGCTCAAAAATGCAAAATTGACTGGCCTGATGAACACAGGATGGCCGAGCAGTGATAGTTGTACCTTTCCATCACTCGTTGTGTTGATTTCATCATGTCCATTTGGTGATGTTTTTTCACTATTGAATCATATTGCAAGTGCACGTGCATTTGCAATATGGTTCAATGGGCATTTACCATAAGAAATTTGACATGCTCAAAAATCCTGCAGAAATGCAAAATTGACTGGCCTGATGAACACAGGATGGCCTGGCAGTGATAGTTGTTCCTTTCCATCGCTCGTTGTGTTGACTTCATCATGTCCATTTGGTGATGTTTTTTCACTGTTGAATCATATTGCAAATGCACATGCATTGTTGTGCAACTGGTAACCCAAAAATAATAATATGGTTGTAAATGCATTTACCGGGACTCCTATTGTCCATGCCCACTATGGGAACCCTACTACGGCCCTCCACATCCATGGGGGCGTCAAAAAGTGCTTTATGGACTGTTTAAAATAGGCACCTGAAACCCAAAAATAAAAATATGGTTGTAAAATGACTGGCCTGATATTAATAGGGAACACAGGATGGCCGGGCAGTGATAGTTGTTCCTTTCCATCACTCGTTGTGTTGATTTCATCATGTCCATTTGGTGATGTTTTTTCACTGTTGAATCATATTGCAAAGTGCACGTGCATTTGCAATATGTTTCAATGGGCATTACCATCACGAATTTGCATATTCAAAAATCCTGCAGAAATGCAAAATTGACTGGCCTGATGAACACAGGATGGCCGGGCAGTGATAGTTGTTCCTTTCCATCACTCGTTGTGTTGATTTCATCATGTCCATTTGGTGATGTTTTTCACTATAGAATCATATTGCAAATGCACATGCATTGTTGTGCAACTGGTAACCCAAAAATAAAAATATGGTTGTAAATGCATTTACCACTATTGTCCATGCCCGCTATGGGAGTACCCTACTACGGCCCTCTATCCATGGGGGCCGTCCTGAGTGCTTCATGGACTGTTTAAAATAGGCACCTGGTAACCCAAAAATAAAAATATGGTTGTAAAATGCATTTACCGGTAATTCTGATATTAATGCCAGCTATGGGAACACAGGATGGCCGGGCAGTGATAGTTGTTCCTTTCCATCACTCATTGTGTTGATTTTATCATGTCCATTTGGTGATGTTTTTTCACTGTTGAATCATATTGCAAGTGCACGTGCATTTGCAATATGTTTCAATGGGCATTTACCATATGAAATTTGAATGCTCAAAAATAAAATTGACTGGCCTTGAACACAGGATGGCCGGGCAGTGAAGTTGTTCCTTTCCATCACTCGTTGTGTTGATTTCATCATTGTCCATTTGGTGATGTTTTTCACTATTGAATCATATTGCAAATGCACGTGCATTTGCAATATGGATGGGCATTAACCAAAAATGACAAAAAATGGTTGCAGAAATGCAATTGACTGGCCAGATGTCAGGATGGCCTGGCAGTGATAGTTGTTCCTTTCCATCACTCGTTGTGTTGATTTCATCATGTCCATTTGGTGATGTTTTTTCACTGTTGAATCATACTGCAAGTGCACGTGCATTTGCAATATGGTTCAATGGGCATGTACCATCACGGATTTGGCATGCTCAAAAATCCTGCAGAAATGCAAAATTGACTGGCCTGATGAACACAGGATGGCCGGGCAGTGACAGTTGTTCCTTTCCATCACTCGTTGTGTTGATTTCATCATGTCCATTTGGTGATGTTTTTTCACTATAGAATCATATTGCAAATGCACATGCATTGTTGTGCAACTGGTAACCCAAAAATAAAAATATGGTTGTAAAATGCATTTACCGGGACTCCTATTGTCCATGCCCGCTATGGGAGTACCCTACTACGGGGCCGTCCTGAGTGCTTTATGGACTGTTTAAAATAGGCACCTGGTAACCCAAAAATAAAAATATGGTTGTAAAATGCATTTACCGGTCATTCTGATATTAATGCACGCTATGGGAACACAGGATGGCCGGGCAGTGATAGTTGTTCCTTTCCATCACTCGTTGTGTTGATTTCATCATGTCCATTTGGTGATGATTTTTTTTTCACTATTGAATCATATTGCAAATGCACGTGCATTGTTGTGCAACTGGTAACCCAAAAATATGGTGATTTCATTATGTCCATTTGTTTATGTTTTCTTACTTTTGCAAAGTCACTGTGCATTTGCAATATGGTTCAATGGGCAGGTACCATCACGAATTTGTCATGCTATAAAAATCCTGCAGGAATGTGAAATTGACTGGCCCGATGAACTCGGGATGGCTGGGCAGTGATTCTGGTTCATCTCAATCGCTCGTTAGGGTTGATTTCAGAATGTCCATTTGGTGATGTTTTTTCACTGTAGAATCATATTGCAAATGCACGTCTATTGTTGTGCAACTGGTAACCCAAAAATAAAAATATGGTGATTTCATTATGTCCATTTGTTTATGTTTTCTTACTTTTGCAAAGTCACTGTGCATTTGCAATATGGTTCAATGGGCAGGTACCATCACGAATTTGTCATGCTATAAAAATCCTGCAGGAATGTGAAATTGATTGGCCCGATGAACTCGGGATGGCTGGGCAGTGATTCTGGTTCATCTCAATCGCTCGTTAGGGTTGATTTCAGAATGTCACTTTGGTGATGGTACCTCACTGTTTAAACATATTGCAAATGGACAAGAGTCACCAGCAAGTCACCGTCCATTAGTCAATTAGATATCATTCTGACACCAAACTGATACAAACTGACACCAAACCCACTTTTTCCAACTCGTTTAGTAGCCAACTATCACATACTTCAGAGCTGGCCCAAAATTCACAACGCCTTCGGTTCAAACCATAGAAAAACCATAAAACACGTAGTTACGTTCTAGCTGCGGGTCCATTTCTTATGTTATGTGTAGGCCTAGCTGAGGCGACCCCGAATCCCAAGTTTCGGCTCGATCGGTCATTTGGTGTCCGAGCAAAACCCTAATTGGTGCTGAAAATCCACTTTTTTCCATGACTTGCTACGGGGTCCTTGAATGAGCTATCGGACAGAAACGTTGGGGTCCGTCTCTATGGGCCGAGACGGTCGCAATGCACCTAGTCTTGTGTCTCTGAGACTTTTCTAAATGTCGTCATTTTCGTAATGGTCAAAATGAATTGAAGTCATTGCAAATGTACGAGGCTGTTTCTCGGTCCGAGAACCTTCTAGAGCCACGTAACTCACCACGCACAATCGACCGGAGGTCTAGAACAGGATTCTAAAGTTTCGGAACTCTAGGTCTGACGGTTCTTTTTTAGCTCGAACAAAGCTATCTATGCCAGTCACTGTCTGTCTCTACGCACCCCAATACGTCCCTCCTTCCAAGTTGTGTTTTAGTGTGATTTAGTTTTCCTTTGAAATTTTATGGGAAAAATGACTGATTTACAGTTCATGGGGGTTGCCTAATCACACATATGAAGTTTTGGAAAGATCTGACTTTTTTAACCCCTCGAAACAGCCCCTGAGACACCAATTATGGCACTTCCGGTTGGCACAGGAAGCTATAAGTCAACACATATCCTCATTGGGGTATGCTTTTATAGAATCCTGAGTTTTAAGTCTTTACGTTAAGAATTGACTGATTTACACAGGGTTGAATGCACTATGTCTATCAAACTGCAGGCAGGGTATGGATATACACTTTTAGGGTGATTTTAACCACTTCCGGTTGCTCAAGGAAGCTTAGAATCAACACAGGTAGACCTCATAGTGGCCTGATGGACTGTTACCGAAGACAGGTTCATACGGCATTCATAACCCATATAGGCTTCAGGTTGAATTTAGGGGTGCAGGCAATGTATTCCTATGGGGAGAGAAGTCAATGCAAACTGTTTGATGTAAACACCTTCTTTTAACTGTTAAGGGTTAATGCCACACGGTCAAGGTTAGGCTTGCATGGATCGGAAGGACCTTAGGAACATTCCTGTGGTTGAATTTTCCTTCTAAACCTAACGGTTCTGCCGCTGTCACCCAAAAGCAAATGACGTTGTGGGGCAGGCTTCATTTTGGGCCTACTTTTCTAATGGTCGCTGCGCTCAGACCGAGCGAGCTACGGTCAAGCGGGATAACTCGTTGAACTCGGCACAGCCTAGGGATTATGGTAATGCCATTGCCTGCTCTCTGTGTCTTTAGGCACCGCACTTTGTCACTCCATCCTTGCTGTGTGTGTGTGTGAGAGCTTTTCTTTGACATCTCCTGGGAGAAATGACTGATTTACAGTTCAGGAGGGTTACCTAGTCACACATATGACATTTTGGAGAGATCAGACTTTTTTAACCCCTCGAAACAGCCCCTGAGACACCAATTATGGCACTTCCGGTTGGCACAGGAAGCTATAAGTAAACACATGTCTTGATTGACATAGCCACTTACAGAATCCTGAGTTTTAAGTCTTTAAGTTAAGAATTGACTGACCTACACAGGTTTGAATACACTGATTTTCATAATGACAGGTTATGTTTTTCAAAACACTTCTAGGGTGATTTTAACCACTTCCGGTTGCTTCAGGAAGCTTAGAATTGACACAGGTAGACCTCATAGTGGTCTGATGGACTGTCATAGAAGACAGGTTCATAAGGCATTCATAACCCACATAGGCTTCAGGTTGAATTTAGAGGTGCAGGCAATGTATTCCTATGGGGAGAGAAGTCAATGCAAACTGTTTGAAGTAAACACCGTCTTTTAACTGTTAAGGGTTAATGCCACACGGTCAAGGTTAGGGTTGCACGGATCGGGAGGACCTTAGGAACGTACCTGAGGTCGAATTGTGCTTCTCACCCTAACGGTTCTCTCACTGTCACCCAAAAGCAAATGACGTTGTGGGGCAGGCTTCATTTTGGGCCTACTATTCTAATGGTCACTGCGCTTAGACCGAGCGAGCTACGGTCAAGCGGGGCGTCTCGTTGAACTCGGCACAGTCTGGAGACTATGGTGATGCCATTTTTTGTGTTGATTTCAGAATGCCATTTTGGTGATGGTCCCTCTCCGTTTAAACACATTGCAAATGTACAAAAGTCAACTAGCAAGTCAGTGTCCATCAGTCAATTAGATGTCATTATGACACCAAACTGATATCAATTGACACCAAACCCACTTTTTCCTACTCATTTAGAAGCCAACTATCACATATGTCAGAGCAGGCCCATAATTCACAGCGCCTTCGGTTTAAAACATAATAAAAACGTAAAACACATAGTTACGTTCTAGCTGCGGGTCCAGGTCGGACATTATGTGAAGGCCTATGTGAGGCGACCCCGAATCCCGAGTTTCGGCTCGATAGGTCCTTCGGTGCCCGAGTAAAACCCTAATTGGTGCTGAAAATCCACTTTTTTCCATGCCTTGCTACGGGGTCCTTGAATGAGCTATCGGACAGAAACGTTGGGGTCTGTCTCTATGGGCCGAGCCGGTTTCAATGCACCTAGCCTTGCGTCTCTGAGACTTTTCTAAATGTCGTCATTTTCGTAATGGTCAAAATGAATTGAAATCATTGCAAATGTACGAGGCTGTTTCTCGGTCCGAGAACCTTCTAGAGCCACCTAACTCACCACGCACTATCGACCTGAGGTCTAGAACAGGTTTCTAAAGTTTCGGAACTCTAGGTCTGACGGTTCTTTTTTAGCTCGAACAAAGCTAACTATTGCAGTCACTGTCTGTCTCTACGCACCCCAATACGTCCCTCCTTCCAAGTTGTGTTTTAGTGTGATTTATTTTTCCTTTGAAATTTTATGGGAAAAATGACTGATTTACAGTTCATGGGGGTTGCCTAATCACATATATGAAGTTTTGGAAAGATCTGACTTTTTTAACCCCTCGAAACAGCCCCTGAGACACCAATTATGGCACTTCCGGTTGGCACAGGAAGCTATAAATCAACACATATCCTCATTGGGGTATGCTTTTATAGAATCCTGAGTTTTAAGTCTTTACGTTAAGAATTGACTGATTTACACAGGGTTGAATGCACTATGTCTATCAAACTGCAGGCAGGGTATGGATATACACTTTTAGGGGGATTTAACCACTTCCGGTTGGTCCAGGAAGCTTAGAATCAACACAGGTAGACCTCATAGTGGCCTGATGGACTGTTACCGAAGACAGGTTCATACGGCATTCATAACCCATATAGGCTTCAGGTTGAATTTAGGGGTGCAGGCAATGTATTCCTATGGGGAGAGAAGTCAATGCAAACTGTTTGATGTAAACACCTTCTTTTAACTGTTAAGGGTTAATGCCACACGGTCAAGGTTAGGCTTGCACGGATCGGAAGGACCTTAGGAACATTCCTGTGGTTGAATTTTCCTTCTAAACCTAACGGTTCTGCCGCTGTCACCCAAAAGCAAATGACGTTGTGGGGCAGGCTTCATATTGGGCATACTTTTCAAATGGTCGCTCAGCTCAGACCGAGCGAGCTACGGTCAAACGGGATATCTCGTTGAACTCGGCACGGCCTAGGGATTATGGTAATGCCATTGCCTGCTCTCTGTGTCTTTAAGCACCGCACTTTGTCACTCCATCCTTGCTGTGTGTGTGTGTGAGAGCTTTTCTATGACATCTGTTGGGAGAAATGACTGACTTACAGTTTATGGGGATTGCCTAATCACACATATGAAGTTTTGAAAAGATCTGACCTTTTTAACCCTTGGAAACTGCCACTATGACATCATTTAAGGCACTTCCGGTTGGCACAGGAAGCTATAAATAAACTCATATTCTGATTGGCGTATGCCTTTACAGAATCCTGAGTTTTAAGTCTTTACGTTAAGAACTGAGTTATTTACGGAGGGTTTAGTGAGTGTGTGTTATTTCAGAAAATCATAGAAAATCACAGAAATCTCGCAGAGCTCCGCAGCACACTTTAAAAAGATTCGTAAGAACACCCTGCAACTGGATCTGTAACCGTTGAAAAAAAAAAACACCTATCCGTGAACATCACCAATCTGTCATTGTACGATTTCTCTTAAATGACGATAGATAAATGGCTGGTTCTTTTTTTATTTACACCGGAGGCTCCTTGACTTTGACATGAAGTGGAAAAATAATTTCTCTATTTTCATTTTGGACCTTTAATCCCAGATAAATGGCCATAACTCAAAAACCGTTGAGGCCTAGACGGCATCTTGTTCGGGGCCAACTGCCCATTATGCCAAACCTACGCTCACCGAGTTTTGGCTTCAAAATATTTTCCGTTTTCGAGTTAAGGCCCCGTCGTGAATCGTGATGTTTTGTCCAATCGCAATATGATTGCTTATGCCCCCCTGTGGGATATTCCGGGACAGTGGAAAAATGACCAAAATCTTATTATTTTTGTAAAACGGAAACCGAATGTCCGACAAAGTTCATTTGATGACTTCCCGGTAGGTCCGGCCCTGCCGCTCGGCCCGACGCCGTCCGCGAATTTTACAAACGTTTTCGGACGTCTAGTAAGGGACCGTACATTTGCAATATGGACTTTCTCACTAACCATACAGCAACTGCCAAAATCTTCCCTTAAGGTAGGAAAATGTTGTAGTTGGGTATGGAAATCTCCGAATTTGAAGTTGCCTTCCTAAGCCAGGATTCAGACACGACAAGGACATCAGGGTTGGCGGCATGTGCTAAAGCATGGAGTAAAACAAACTTAGGGAGGAGGTTGAAGTCGGAAGATTACATACACTTAGGTTGGAGTCACTAAAATTAGATTTTCAACCACTCCACATATTTCTTAACAAACTATAGTTTTGGTAAGTTGGTTAGGACATCTGCTTTGTGCATGACACAAGTAATTTTTCCAACAATTGTTTATGGACAGATTATTTCACTTATAATTCACTGTATCACAATTCCAGTGGGTCAGGAGTTTACAAAGACTAAGTTGACTGAGCCTTTAAACAGCTTGGAAAATTCTAGAAAATTATGTCATGGCTTTAGAAGTTTCTGATAGGCTAATTGACATCATTCGAGTCAATTGGAGGTGTACCTGTGGATGTATTTCAAGGCCTACCTTTAAACTCAGTGCCTCTTTGCTTGACATCATGGGAAAATCAAAAGAAATCAGCCAAGACCTCAGAAAAGTATTTGGAGACCTCCACAAGTCTGGTTCATCCTTGGGAGCAATTTCAAAAAGCCTGAAGGTACCACATTCACCTGTACAACAATAGTACGCAAGTATGAACACCATGGGACCACACAGCTGCCATACCGCTCAGGAAGGAGATGCATTCTGTCTCCTAGAGATGAACGTACTTTGGTGCAAAAAGTGCAAATCAATCCCAGAACAACAGCAAAGGACCTTGTGAAGATGATGGAGGAAACAGGTACAAAAGTATCTACATCCACAGTTAAACGAGTCCTGTATCGAGATGACTTGAAAGGCCACTCAGCAAGAAAGAAGAAGCCACTGCTCCAAAACCGCCATAAAAAGCCAGACTATGGTTTGCAACTGCACATGGGGACAAAGATCATACTTTTTGGAGAAATTTCCCCTGGTCTGTTTGGAGGAAAAAAAAGGGAGCCCTGCAAGCCGAAGAACACCATCCCAACCGTGAAGAATGGGGGTGGCGGCCTCATGTTGTGGGGGTACTTTACTGCAGGAGGGACTGGCGCACTTCACAAAATAGATGGCATCATGAGGGAGCAACATCTCAAGACATCAGTCAGGAAGTTCAAGCTTGGTCGCAAATGGGTCTTCCATATGGACAATGAACACAAGTATACTTCCAAAGTTGTGGCAAAATGGCTTAAGGACAACAGTCAAGGTATTGGAGTGGTCATCACAAAGCCCTGACCTCAATCCTATAGAACATTTGAGGGCAGAACTGAAAAAGCGTTTGCGAGCTAGGAGGCCGACAAACCTGACTCAGTTACACCAGCTCTGTCAGGCGGAATGGGCCACAATTCACCCAACTTATTGTGGGAAGCTTGTGGAAGGCTACCCGAAACATTTGACCCAAGTTTGACCCAACTAATTGAGTGTATGTAAACTTCTGACCCGCTGGAAATGTGATGAAAGAATTAAAAGCTGAAATAAATCATTCTCTCTACTATTATTCTGACATTTCACATTCTTAAAATAAAGTGGTGATCCTAACTGACATAAGACAGGGAATTCTTACTAGGACTAAATGTCAAGAATTGTGAAAAACTGAGTTTAAATGTATTTGGCTAAGGTGTATGAAAACTTCTGACTTCAACTGTACATATCTTCCCTCAATTGGAGCAAACTATTGAACAACAATGCTTAGGCCTGTATTTCCAGTTTATACATTCTATATACATTCTATATACACTACCATTCAAAAGTTTGGGGTCACTTAGAAATTACCTTGTTTTTGAAAGAAAAGCAAAGAAATGTGTCCAATAAAATAACATCAAATTGATCAGAAATATAGACATTGCATATTCTTGGCACCATTTCAAAGGAAACAATTTGAAGTTTGTGGAAATGTGAAAGGAAAGATGGAGAATATTTCACAATAGATCAAAACTGTGCACTCTCCTCAAACAATAGCATGCATGGTATTCTTTCTTTAAATTTTCACCTGAAACGACATATCCAAATCTAACTGCATGTAACTCAGGCCCTGAAGCAAGGATATGCATATCACAATAGATCAAAACTGTGCACTCTCCTCAAACAATAGCATGTTATTCTTTTTTCATGTTATTCTTTTACTGTAATAGCTACTGTAAATTGGACCGTGCAGATAGATTAACAAGAATTTAAGCTTTCAGCCTATATCAGATATGTTTATGTCCTGGGAAATGTTCTTGTTACTTACAACCCCATGCTAATTGCATTAGCCTACATAAGCTCAACAGTCCCGTGGAAGGGACTCTGATCCCAAAGAAGGTAAGAACTTTTTTGAAAAAATACAGTTTGCAAGAGTTTGCAAATAGAAATCATAAAGATATGGGAGAGGTTGAGGTTAGGGGAAGGAGGGGAAGGACAAGTGTTTCAAACAAATAAAATACAACTATTGTGAAATAGACTGCGTCCATAAAATGTAAGTACATAAAATGTACATCAACAGTGAAGAGATGACTCTGGGATGCTGGCCTTCTAGGCAGAGTTCCTCTGTCTAGTGTCTGTGTTATTTTGCCCATCTTAATCTTTAATTGTATTGGGCAGTCTGAGATATGGCTTTTTCTTTGCAACTCTGCCTAGAAGGCCAGCATCCTGGAGTCGCCTCTTCACCATTGACGTTGATACTGATGTTTTGCGTGTGCTATTTAATGAAGCTGCCAGTTGAGGACTTGTGAAGCGGCTGTTTCTCAAACTGGACACTAACGTACTTGTCCTCTTGCTCAGTTGTGCACCAGGGCCTCCTACTCCTCTTTCTATTCTGGTTAGAGCCAGGTTGCGCTGTTCTGTGGAGGGAGTAGTAGACAGCGTTGTACGAGATCTTCAGTATATTGGCAATTTCTCACATAGAATAGCCTTCATTTCTCAGAACAAGAATAGACTGACGAGTTTCAGAAGAAAGTTCTTTGTTTTCTGGCCATTTTGAGCCTGTAATCAAACCCACAAATGCTGATGCTCCAGATATTCAACTAGTCTAAAGAATGCCAGTTTTATTGCTTTTTTAACCAGAAAACAATTTTCAGCTGTGCTAACATAACTGCAAAGGGGGTTTGCTAATGATCAATTAGCCTTTAGACCTCTCTAGGGTAGTTGGGATGCTAGCGTCCCACCTGGCCAACATTCAGTGAAATTGCAGAGCGCAAAATTAAAAAATACTACTCTCAAATATTTAACATTCTTGAAAATATACGTGTTATACGTCAAAATAAAGCTTAACTTCTTGTTAATCCAGCCGCTGTGTCAGATTTAAAAAAGGCTTTACGACGAAAGCAAACCTTGCAATTATCTGAGGACAGCGCCCCGCATACATAACCATGAAAAACATATTTCAACAAGGCAGGTGCGACACAAAAGTCAGAAATAGCGACATAGAAAACGCCTTACCTTTGATGATCTTCTTCTGTTGGCACTCCAACAGGTCCCAGTTACTTCACAAATGTTCCTTTTGTTCGATAATGTCCTTCTTTATATCCATAAAAATTCAGTTTAGCTGGTGCGCTTCAGTCAATAATCCACCCATTTTCCCTCTATCAAAATGCATACAAAATGAATCCCAAACGTTACTAATAAACTTTTCCAAACAAGTCAAACAACGTTTATAATCAAACCTTAGGTATCCTAATATGCAAATAAACTATCAAAGTTAAGACGGAGAATCGTTATTGTCTTTACCAGAGAAAAATACAGAAGAATGCCCTTTCTTACACGCGCTTGGAAACACTACAGTCAAAATGGGAGCCACCTAAAAAAACAACAATTTCTGGGTCATTTTTCCAAAAACCAACCTGAAGATATTTCTAAAGACTGTCGACATCTAGTGGAATCTCTTTGAAATGCAATCTGGGAGAACTTGGATTTATAATTAAAGAAATATCCATTGAAAAAAGTAATTTGAACTTTAGAAACTTTAGAGTGTTTTCTATCCAAATCTACCAATTTTATGCATATCCTATCTTCTGGGCCTGAGTAAGAGGCAGTTTACTTTGGGTATGCTTTTCATCTGGCTGTCAAAATACTTGTTAGTGCTAGGGGTTCCGTTGACAAGTGCAATACATCAAATTAAAGCTATACTTCTTGTTAATCTACCCATTGTGTCCGATTTCAAAAAGGCTTTACAGCGAAAGCACACCATATGATTTTGTTAGGTCAGAGCCTAGTCACAAAAACACGTACAGCCATTTTCCAGCCAAAGAGAGGAGTCGCAAAAAGCCGAAATAGAGATAAATGGAATCACTAACCTTTGATGATCTTCATCAGATGGCACTCATAAGACTTCATGTAAGAAGATACAAGTGTTATGCACAGAACTATAGATATAGTTCTCCTTAATGCAAACACTGTGTCAGATTTCAAAAAAGCTTACGGAAAAAGCAAACCATGCAATAGTCTGAGTACAGCGCTCAGACACAAAAACAAGCCATACAGATACCCGCCATGTGGTGGAGTCAGTAAAAGTCAGAAATAGCAATATAAATATTCACTTACCTTTGATGATCTTTATCATAATGCACTCCCAGGAATCCCAGTTCCACAATAAATGTTTGTTTTGTTCAATAAAGTCCATAATTTATGTCCAAACACCTCCTTTTGTTAGGGCGTTTAGTTCACAAATCCAAACTCACGAGGTGCGGGCAAGTCCAGGCGAAAGTTCAGATGAAAAGTTCAAAAAGGTATATTACAGTTCATAGAAACATGTCAAACGATGTATAGAATCAATCTTTGGGATGTTTTTAAAATAAATCTTCAATAATATTCCAACCGGAGAATTCCTTTGTCTTTAGAAATGCAATGGAACGCAGGTCGCTCTCACGGGCGCACGCGTGTTCAGCTCATGGCCTTCTGCCAGACATCTGATTGAAACAGCTCTCATTCTCTCCCCTTTCACAGTAGAAGCCTCAAACAAGGTTCCATTGACATCTAGTCTTTTTTTACATCTAGTGGAAGCCTTAGGAAGTGCAATATGACCCCATATACACTGTATATTCGATAGGCAATGAGTTGAAAAAACTACAAACCTCAGATTTCCCAATTCCTGGTTGAATTTGTCTCAGGTTTTCACCTGCCATATGAGTTCTGTTATACTCACAGACATCATTCAAGTAGTTTTAAAAACGTCAGAGTGTTTCCTACCCGAATCTACTAATGATATGCATATATACGCTTCTGGGCCTGAGTAGCAGGCAGTTTACTCTGGGCACGCTTTTCATCCGAACGTGAAAATGCTGCCCCCTATCCCAGGTTTTAAACCACTCGAGTGTTTCTCTAGCAGTAAGCTTAGGGTCATTGTCCTGCTGGAAGGTGAACCTCCATCCCAGTCTCAAATCTCTGGAAGACTGTAACAGGTTTCCCAAACGAATTGCCCTGTATTTAGCGCCATTCATCATTCCATCCATCATTCAGCACCCCGCATACAAACACAATCACATTTCAACCCGCCAGTCGCAACACAAAACTCAGAAATAACCAAATAATTCATGCCTTACATTTGAAGATCTTCTTCTGTTGGCACGCCATTACGTCCCAGAAACATCACAAATGGTCCTTTTGTTCGATAAACTCCGTCGTTATATCCCCAAAATGTCCATATATTTTTCATTTCACTTCACCAATTTGGACTATTTTGTGTTTGTCCATTACATGAAATCCAAACAAAGATCCATTTCAATGTTGTAATGCATCAAAATAGGAAAAATGTCAAGGGGGTGAATACTTTTGCAAGGCACCACGTATACGTTTTAAGGGCACAGTATGTTTTACATTCGTTATCTCGTAGTTATGAGCCCCAACCTTCACTTCCATTCCACCCCTCCCCTCTATCTCTTAACACCATCCACACTGGATTTCTATATTTTTCAACTGTGCTGATGTTTCACAAAAGTTCTGAACCTTCCTATTCTCATTTTTTCTACAGATTGTAAATTGAAAATGAATATTATTTGACAAAAGTATAATTTTATTATTGAATGATTGACTCTGACTTTTCAGATTGCCCAGTAGTGCTATCTGCAGTGTTAGCTCCAAGTAAATAATGTAATTCTGCAACCACTCCTAGACCTGTGACCAAAAAGACGCTACATATGGACAGTAAAACAAATGATCTAATGATCCTGCCTCTTCGCAGCAAAATCTGCAGAGCTGGGAAGGTGGTATCCCCCATATAAATAGCATTCTGTTGGTTGCAAGACTTTTGTATAATAATATAAATATTTTTTTTTTTATTTTTAATTTCACCTTTATTTAACCAGATAAGCTTGTTGAGAACAAGTTCTCATTTACAACTGCGACCTGGCCAAGATTAAGCAAAGCAGTGCGACACAAACAACAACACAGAGTTACACATGGAATAAACAAGCGTACAGTCAATAACACAATAGAAAAAAATAAAGTCTATATACATTGTATGCAAATGGCGTGAGGAGGTAGGCAATAAATAGGCCACAGTAGCGAAGTAATTACAAAGTAATTACAATTTAGCAGATTAACACAGGAGTGGTAAATGAGCAGATGATGATGTGCAAGTAGAAATACTGGTGTGCAAAAGAGCAGAAAAGTGAATAAAAACAATATGGGGATGAGGTAGGTAGATTGGGTGGGCTATTTACAGATGGACTATGTACAGCTGCAGCGATTGGTTAGCTGCTCAGATAGCTGATGTTTAAAGCTAGTGAGGGAAATATAAGTCTCCAGCTTCAGCGATTTTTGCAATTCGTTCCAGTCACTGGCAACAGAGAACTGGAAGGAAAAGCGGCCAAAGGAGGTGTTGGCTTTGGGTGACCAGTGAGGTGAGATAAGGCGGAGCATTACCTAGCATAGACTTATAGATGACTGGAGACAGTGGGTCTGGATATGAAAATGTAGCGAGGGCCAGCCGACTAGAGCATACAGGTCGCAGTGGTGGGTGGTATAAGGGGCTTTGGTAACAAAACGGATGGCACTGTGATAGACTGTATCCAGTTTAATGAGTAGAGTATTGGAAGCTATTTTGTAGATGAAATCACCGAAGTCGAGAATCTGTAGGATAGTCCATTTTACTAGGGTAAGTTTGGCGGCGTGAGTGAAGGACGCGTTGTTGTGAAATAGAAAGCCGATTCTAAATTTGATTTTGGATTGGAGATGCTTAATGTGAGTCTGGAAGGAGAGTTTACAGTCTAGCCAGACACCTAGGTATTTGTAGTTGTCCACATATTTTAGGTCAGAACCATCCAGGGTAGTGATGCTAGTCGAGCAGGCGGGTGCTGGCAGCAAATAGTTGAAAAGCATGCATTTGGTTTTACTAGCGTTTAAGAGCAGTTGGAGGCCACAGAAGGAGTGGTGTATGGCATCGAAGTTCATTTGGAGGTTAGTTAACACAGTGTCCAGAGAAGGGCCAGATCTATACAGAATGGTTTCCTCTGCATAGAGGTGGATCAGAGATTCACCCGCAGCAAGAGCGACATCATTGATAAAAACAGAGAAAAGAGTTGGCTCGAGAATTGAAACCTGTGGTACCCCCATAGAGACTTCCAGATGTCCGGACAACAGGGCCTAAAATTTGACAGACTGGACACTGTCTGCGAAGTAGTTAGTGAACCAGGCAAGGCAGTCATTTGAGAAACCAAGGCTATTGAGTCTGCCGATAAGAATACAGGGATCGAAAGAGTCGAAAGCCTTGGCCAGGTCAATGAAGACGACTGCACAGTACTGTCTTTTATCGATGGCGGTTATGAGATCGTTTAGTACCTTGAGTGTGACTGAGATGCACCCATGACCAGCTCGGAAACCGGATTGCACAGCGTAGAAGGTGCGGTGGACATGGTCAGTGATCTTCCAACATGGTCAGTGATCTGTTTATTAACTTGGCTTTCGAAGACTTTAGAGCTTCAGGGCAGGATGGATATAGGTCTATAACAGTTTGGGTCTAGAGTGTCACCCCCTTTGAAGAGGGGGATGACTGCGGCAGTTTTTCAATCTTTAGGGATCTTGGAAAATGTGAAAGAGAGGTTGAACAGACTGGTAATAGGGGTTGCAACAATGGCGGCGGATAATTTTAGAAATAGAGGGTCCAGATTGTCTAGCCCAGCTGATTTGTATGGGGTCCAGGTTTTGTAGCTCTTTCAGAACATCAGCTATCTGGATTTGGGTGAAGGAGAAGCTGGGAGGCTTGAGCAAGTAGCTGTGGGGTGGGCGGAGCTGTTTGCAGGGGTTGGGGTAGCCAGGAGGAAAGCATGGCGAGCCGTAGAGAAATGCTTTTTGCAATTTTCGATTATCATGGATTTATCGGTGGTGACCGTGTTACCTAGCCTCAGTGCAGTGGGCAGCTGGGAGGAGGTGCTTGTTCTCCATGGACTTGACAGTGTCCCAAATCGTTTTGGAGTTAGGATGCAAATTTCTGTTTGAAAAAGCTAGCCTTTGCTTTCCCGACTGACTCCAGTGTCATTTTGCGTATCAGTTCATAAACCATATGCCATGCAATCGGCATGTCAAAAATATCTTCCCAACTATTTTGCAATCTATATGGCACGGCTGTCAATTTTTGGATCCTTAACTTGAAATGGTATAGTTTTTTGTTTTCACAATTTTCATTAACCAATTTTGTTCTTTAATGCAGGGCCGACAGAAAAGTTCCTTGCTTTTTCCCCTTCCACTTTCCTCTTACATTTTTGCGGTACCAATTAGTTGGTTGTATTTTGGGAAGAGCAGACATTTCCATAGGTTTTAGTTTGTCTTATTTATATAATTTATGAAGATTATACCTTTGTTTTTTTGTCATTTCTGGTGGATTAAATTGAAATTGCATCAAACTTTCTATGGTTTGTTTTAAAAATAGCGATATTTGGGAGATGATTACCTTTTCAAATAACTGAGTGAGAGGTCGTAATCTGAATAAAGGGGGAAAGGCCTTTCTTGAACATAGGGTGAGATATACATACTAATTTGCTAGAGAAGCAGTTGTCACATCCTGACCTTAGTTCCTTTGTTATGTTTCATGTTTAGGTTGGTCAGGGCGTGAGTTGGGGTGGGCATTCTATGTGTTGTTCTAGTTTTGGTTTTCTATGTGTTTGGCCTGGTATGGTTCTCAATCAGAGGCAGCTGTCAATTGTTGTCTCTGATTGAGAACCATATTTAGGTAGCCTGTTTTTCCCACTTGATTTGTGGGTAGTTGTTTTCTGTTTAGTGTATGTCACCTTACAGAACTGTTTCTTTTCATTTGCCAGTGTTATTTTGTTTAGTGTTCTATGTTTAATAAATATGAACATGGACACGTACCACGCCGTACATTGGTCCGATCTCTCCTACTCCTCCTCAGACGAGGACGACGAATGTTACATCAGTTTGGATTTAAGTATAAGTTTTGTATGACCGTGGCCTTTAGTGAGAGGTCTAATGCTTTAATATTTAATCATTTCTGCCCTCTGAATTCATATTCGTTATATAAATAGGCCATTTAATTTTGTCTGGCTTGCCTTCCAAATAAAATGAATATTTTTTTCTTATATAATTTCAAAAACTGTTCGCTAGATGTCGGCAAGACCATCAGCAAAAAGGTAAACTGGGATATGACTAAAGAGATAATCGGGGTGATTTTTCCACAAATAGACAGGTATTTTCCTTTCCATGGTAGCAAGATCTTATCTATTTTTGCTCATTTTCTATTGAAATTTATTGGAGTGAGATCATTTATTTATTTCGGGATAAGTATATACATCACCATTAGACCATTTTTTTGGTAAACTACATGGTAAAGTAAAAGTAATATTTTTTTGTGATCTAATACGTAATATATCATAATTTGGTTGTAATCCGGAGAGGTTATATAAAGTATCTATTTCCTCTATGAGGCTGTGGAGGGATCCAAGTTGTGCATTTCAAAGAAAACAGGAATCATCAGCGTACAATGACACCTTTGTTTTTAAACCCTGGATTTCTAATCTCTTAATATTATTGTTGGATTTGATTTTAATACTGTAGTTAAAATTTCAATGGCCATAATAGATATGCCGATAGTGGACAACATTGTTTTACTCCTCTTGACAGTTTAAACCTTCGGAGAAGTAGCCTTTATTTAATTGTTTACTCCATGTGTAACTCTGTGTTGTCTGTTCACACTGCTATGCTTTATCTTGGCCAGGTCGCAGTTGCAAATGAGAACTTGTTCTCAACTAGCCTACCTGGTTAAATAAAGGTGAAATAAATAAAATAAAATGTACTATTTTACACCTAGCGTTACTATAGATGATTTTAACCCATTTTAAGGAGATTCTCCAAATTTGAAATGTTCCAGGCATTTATATATAAACTCCAGTCATACTTTATCAAAAGCCTTTTCATAGTCTGCTAAAAAGAACTGTCTGATTGGAATGAATAATGTCTGACAATACCTTTTTAAATCTATGCGCTATACATGTTGCTAGAATTTTTACATCACAACACTGAAGAGTAAGGGCCTCCATTTTTTTTTAATGGACTGGATCTTTATATTTCGCACTTGTATCCTGTTTCAGTAATAATGAAATCAGACCTTCTTGTTTAGTGTCTGATAATCTGCCATTAACATAGGAGTGGTTAAAACATGCTATGAATGGTCCTCTGAGTACATCAAAAAAGGTTTTGGTATACTTCCACTGCCATCAAGCCCTTGAGTTTTCCCAGACTTAAAGGCTTTAATCGCATCAATAAGTTCCTCCTCTGTATTTTGGCATTTCACATGAGTCTTTCTGTACACAATTTTTTATTATTAATAGAAAAAAATTGGATAGAGGAGATGGAGGAGACTGAAAAAAAAACAAATGCTTGAAGTTCTTTGCTTCCTCTTCTAAAATATAATTTGTAACACATTTCAGTAAATTATTTTTTATGTGGAAGATTAAAAAATATTTTGGGACACTTTTCCCAATTTTCCATCCAGTTTGCTTCATTATTATAATATATTAAACTCTTTTGTTTTTCTCTAACTCTAACTCTGAGCCTCTATGGTACAGTTTTTATTGCTATCTATCTGTTCTGTTAGACCGTCTATTTCTAACTCTGAGCCTCTATGGTACAGTTTTTATTGCTATCTATCTGTTCTGTTAGACCGTCTATTTCCTTTGTTAGTATGGACTCCTTCGCTCTTGTTTTAGAGATGAGTGCTGATTTGCATGGCCTCTAAAAGAAGGCACATTTAAAAGTGTACCATACAATAAATTTCCAATATCCTCGTCCACGTGGAAGTTCAGTAAGAGTAATGTAAATGTCAATTATCTGATGGTCCGACCGCATTCTATCCCCTATCAACACTTTGTAAACTTTTGATGCCAATGAGAGTAACATAAGAAAGAAGTCAAGGCAACTAGCAACTAGGCAACTAGGCAACTAACTCCACTACTCCACCCACTAAAGCCCCTCCCCCTCCCTAGTTGGGTTGTCATCCCAGTAAGCAGCAAACCTCCCCCATCCCCCTTGGATCCCTAGGCCCCCTGAGAGGCCAGGACCCATCTTTTGAAAGGAGCACATAGTGCCAGCAACCCACAGAACAGAAGCAGATCAACCGCTAAATGTATTTCCAATGCTCTCACCTCAATTTGTTTTATATATTGCTATTAAAAATATATGCATATTCAAAAATCCTACGTATCTAATTTTCATAATTTACAATAATAATAATGTCGACAGTTTGTGCAAAGGATTGTTACCTATAACCAGGACGGCCAATGCATTACATTACTTTTTTGTCAAGTAATTATTATTTTAGCAAACAATTATTGCTATTCCTCTGCCCTGCGTAGGGTGCTGTCTTTCAGATGGGACATTAAACAGGTGTCCTGACTCTCTGAGGTCATTAAAGATCCCATGGCACTTGTTATAAGAGTAGGGGTGTTAACCCTGGTGTCCTTCCTAAATTTCCAATCTGGCCCTCAAAACATCACGGTCACGTAATAATCCCTAGTTTACAATTTGCTCATTCATTCCCCTCCTCTCCCCTGTAACTATTCCCCAGGTTGTTGCTGTAAATGAGAACATGTTCTCAGTCAACTTACCTGGTAAAAAAAACAGATGAATAAATGATGCTTTTGTGTTCCAATTAGTCCTATATTTGAAGGTGTGTTATTTTGCTAGTTATCCTTTCTTCTAGTGCTGTCTTTTCCATTTATAAAATACTATAAATGGAAAATTGAACACTAGGAATTGTATGTCCCTATCTTGTAGTTGTACTTTATTTATTTAACAATTATTTTATTTTCTAAGCTACCGTTCAGTATTATTTCAATCCCTACAAACATGAAAGTTTGTGTTAGTCTTATTATGGGAGGCGGCAGGTTAGCCTAGTGGTTAGAGCATTGGCCTAGTAACCGAAAGGTTGCAAGTTCAAATCCCTGAGCTGACAAGGAACGAATCTGTAGTTCTGCCCTTGAACAGACAGTTAACCCACTGTTCCTAGGCCATCATCAATTAAAAAAATTAAAATGGACAGTCTGCTTCACAGCCAAATGTCACCACTGGACCACAAAGTTGTAGGATCAATTGCAAATAGCACCCTACTCCCTAGCCCCCATAGGGCTCTGGTCAGAAATAGTGCACTATATAGGGAATAGGGTGACATTTGGGATTCAAGCATAGATATGCAACAGTTGTTCAAGCTCTGGGGTGTGTCAACAGATTGTTTGATTTTGTGGAGGAAACGTTGTATCATCAACTCCACCAGTCAGTCATTTCCAAGTACTCTGACCTCTAATGACATGAACAAATATTGACTTAACAACTTATTTACAATTCATCATCAGCTTTTGGTGAACACACTACACAGTCACACAGTAGAAGATGAGGTGTCAACACAGTAGTGATATTTCAGACAGAGAAGTGATATTTCAGATAGAGTAGTGATACTTCAGATAGAACAGAGTAGTGATACTTCAGATAGAGTAGTGATACTTCAGATAGAACAGAGTAGTGATACTTCAGATAGAGTAGTGATACATCAGATATAACAGAGTAGTGATACTTCAGATAGAACAGAGTAGTGATACTTCAGATAGAGTAGTGATACATCAGATATAACAGAGTAGTGATACTTCAGATAGAACAGAGTAGTGATATTTCAGATAGAGTAGTGATACTTCAGATAGAGTAGTGATACTTCAGATAGAACAGAGTAGTGATATTTCAGATAGAGCAGAGTAGTGATACTTCAGACAGAACAGTGTAGTGATACTTCAGATAGAACAGAGTAGTGATACTTCAGATAGAACAGAGTAGTGATACTTCAACATAGCTGATGTGGCTGACTTGCTTAAAACAAATGTGGTTTCTACTGACAATTGAGATATACAAACTATGGCATAAGGTCGACGACAAGCGGACAAGAGGCAATCCGTAATTTAGATTAAGACATTAATGAGTGAGCTAGGATGGACATAGTCAATATAACTTTTTTTCTGCACTTTTAAAAAGTACAGAGACAGAATTCAGAACACGTTCTTACAGTATCTGTAGAGTAGTGAAGTCAGAACCGTAGGATAAATAAAGCGGGCATATGGGTTGACAATGAAAGCTCTTACAATATTCCATGATTAAATTTCTCTAAAACAGGCTATAGGCTACATGTGCAACTTCAAGTCAGAACAGTAGGATAAGTTATGAGTGGAAAGGGACCAAATAATTAGGGTGAGGCACATGGGCAACTAACAGCTTACTACGTAACATACAGTGAGGGAAAAAAGTATTTGATCCCCTGCTGATTTTGTACGTTTGCCCACTGACAAAGAAATTGTCAGTCTATAATTTTAATGATAGGTTTATTTGTACAGTGAGAGACAGAATAACAACAAAAAAATCCAGAAAAACGCATTGCAAAAATTTTATAAATCGATTTGCATTTTAATGGGGGAAATAAGTATTTGAACCCCTCTCAATCAGAAAGATTTCTGTTTCTAAAACGGTTTGAATGATGTATGTGAGTATAACAGAACTCATAGGGCAGGCAAAATCCTGAGGAGAAATCAAAACAGGAAGTGAGAAATCTGAGCTTTGTATGTATTCACCAGAATCCCCAATGAAATCCCCTTGAGATATGAATGATGTTGCACTGCCTAGGGGTTCCACTAGATGTCAACCATCTATAGAAATTTGAATGAGACTTCTACGGTGTTGTGGGAGTGAATGAGAGCAGAATCTATCAGGTGTCTGGCAGTCAGCCATTTTCTGATCACACTTATTCCGCATCTTAATAACTCTACCTAAATGTACATATTACCTCAATTACCTCGACACCGGTGTCACCGCAAATTGACCGGTAACCCCTGTATATAAACACACTATTGATATTTACTGCTGCTGTCTAATTATTTGTTGTTCTTATCCCTTACATTTTGGGGGTATTTTCTTAAAACTGCATTGTTGGTTAAAACCTCTTAGGGCTAGGGGGCAGTGTTTGGAAGTTCGGATGAATGCCCAAATTAAACTGCTTGTTACTCAGGCCCAGAAGCTATGATATGCATATAATTAGTAGCATTAGATAGAAACCACTCTGCAGTTTCTAAAACTGTTACAATCATGCCTGTACCCTCCAAGCCATAGTACCCTCCAAGCTCGTCATCAAGCTCGAGACCCTGGGTCTCGACCCCGCCCTGTGCAACTGGGTACTGGACTTCCGGATGGGCCGCCCCCAGGTGGTGAAGGTAGGCAACAACATCTCCACCCCGCTGATCCTCAACACTGGGGCCCCACAAGGGTGCGTTCTGAGCCCTCTCCTGTACTCCCTGTTCACCCATGACTGCGTGGCCACGCACGCCTCCAACTCAATCATCAAGTTTGCGGACGACACAACAGTGGTAGGCTTGATTACCAACAACGACAAGATGGCCTACAGGGAGGAGGTGAGGGCCCTCGGAGTGTGGTGTCAGGAAAATAACCTCACACTCAACGTCAACAAAACTAAGGAGATGATTGTGGACTTCAGGAAACACCCCCCTATCCACATCGATGGAACAGTAGTGGAGAGGGTAGCAAGTTTTAAGTTCCTCGGCATACACATCACAGACTAACTGAATTGATCCACCCACACAGACAGCATCGTGAAGAGGGCGGAGCAGCGCCTCTTCAACCTCAGGAAGCTGAAGAAATTTGGCTTGTCACCAAAAGCACTCACAAACTTCTACAGATGCACAATTGAGAGCATCCTGGCGGGCTGTATCACCGCCTGGTACGGTAACTGCTCCACCCACAACCGTAAGGCTCTCCAGAGGGTAGTGAGGTCTGCACAACGCATCACCGGGGGCAAACTACCTGCCCTCCAGGACACCTACACCACCCGATTTTACAGGAAGGCCAAAAAGATCATCAAGGACAACAACCACCCGAGCCACTGCCTGTTCACCCCGCTGTCATCCAGAAGGCGAGGTCAAAGCTGGGACCGAGAGACTGAAAAACAGCTTCTATCTCAAGGCCATCAGACTGTTAAACAGCCACCACTAACATTGAGTGGCTGCCGCCAACACACTGACTCAACTCCAGCCACTTTAATAATGGGAATTGATGGGAAATGATGTAAAATATATCACTTGCCACTTTAAACAATGCTACCTAATATAATGTTTACATACCCTACATTATTCATCTCATATGTATACGTATATACTGTACTCTATATCATCTACTGCATCCTTATGTAATACATGTATCACTAGCCACTTTAACTATGCCACTTTGTTTACATACTCATCTCATATGTATATACTGTACTCGATACCATCTACTGTATCTTGCCTATGCCGCTCTGTACCATCACTCATTCATATATCTTTATGGACATATTCTTTATCCCCCTACACTTGTGTGTATAAGACAGTAGTTTTGGAATTGTTAGTTAGATTACTTGTTGGTTATTACTGCATTGTCGGAACTAGAAGCACAAGCATTTCGCTACACTCGCATTAACATCTGCTAACCATGTGTATGTGACAAATAAAATTTGATTTGATTTATAACAGAACTGATATGGCAGGCCAAAATCCGAGGACAATCCATCCAGAATTTTTTTTGGGGGGGTTAAAGGCCATTTCAATGCTAGCCTATGGGATATACAAAAAAAAGGACCCCCTTTTTGTAGAGATGTCAACAGTCTTTCACAGGGTTTCAGGCTTGTTCCTTGAAAAAACGAACAAGCAGTTATAGTTTCTCCAAGGTGACCCTCATTAGAAAAGTAGTCTTCTTGCGCGAGTGAATGAGGTGCGCACTCTTCGTTATTTATCTTCCATATTGAACATACTATTCTCTGTCTTTAATATTATTTATGTAGATATTAGATCACTTGAGGATTAGAAAGTTTGACTTGTTTGGACGAACATTACCTGTAACTTTTTTGATTCGTTTGAATGTATGTTGAACAAGACTTCTACACCTGCATTGCTTGCTGTTTGGGGTTTTAGGCTGGGTTTCTGTACAGCACTTTGAGATATCAGCTGATGTACGAAGGGCTATATAAATAAATTTGATTTGATTTGATTTGAACAAGAGGAAATCAATGGCGTCAACTAAACTGACTTTTTTGGATATAAGGAAGGACTTTATCAAACAAAATCATCATTACGTAGCTGGGACCCTTGGCAAACAGAGGAAGATCTTCAAAGGTAAGTGGTTTATTTTATCGCTATTTCTGATTTTGTGATGCTTGTGCTGGTTTGGAAAGGTATTTTGATGTACAGTCCTCAGATAATCGCATGCTTTTGCCGTAAAGCCTTTTTTGAAATCTGACAATGCGGTTGGATTAACAAGAAGTTACGCTTTTAAATGCTGTAAGACACTTATATTTTCATGAATGTTTAATATTACGATTTCTGTCATTTGAATTTGGCGCTCTGCAAATTCACCGGATGTTGTCTTAGTGAAACGCTAGAAGAACCCCGTAAAAGGTTTTCAGGGCAGTTTCACTGTAAGGTCTAAAACTGTTGTATTAGGGGCATTTGACAAATACAACTTGATTTGATTGATTTGACATAATTTTATCTGTGGCCGATGACCTTGAGCCTTCTTGGATGTCAATCTATGGCAGCACCCAAGCAGGCTTGAATTTTTTCTGTGTGTGTGTGTGTGTGTGTGTGTGTAGCCAATCACGGCATAACTAAAGATCTTTACCAACCCCTATGCTCCATATTTTCCACTGGCTGCCCCACCACCACAGAAAGCACTGAGCTGAAACACCTGCATTTTGGTGCTGCCTTAAGAAAGTCCTCTCTTACTCAAGAAAGCAAAAAAGAGACCATGTTGGTATGCGACTTTTTCAGTATGTGACACTTTTTACCAGCTGAACAAGCATTTCCATGCTGGAAACACACACACAGACACACACACACACACACACACACACACACACACACACACACACACACACACACACACACACACACACACACACACACACACACACACACACACACACACAGACAGACACACACACACACACACAGAAACACACACACACAGGCACAGACACACACACAGACACAAACACCCACAGACACACACAGAAACACACACAGAAGCACAAACACACACAGCCACACACAGCCACACACAGACAAACACACCCACAGACACATACAGACACACACACAGAGAGAATATTGTAGACTGCACACGTCAAAAAAGTGATTGAGATATTTTACGAGTCACGTGTTTATGCCCCTTTATGTACATCCTGTCATTCCATTCTCACGCTATGGAGTGAGTGGTTACGCCCATATATAGACATCCTGTCCTTCCATTCTCACACTATCGAGTGAGTGGTTACGCCCATATATGGACATCTTGTCCTTCCGTTCTCACGCTATCGAGTGAGTGTATGTAACCTGATAGGGCATCTGTTTATGCTAAAAGCTGTCATGATGATTGATGTGTAGTAACCTCGTTGAACTGTGGAATGTGTTGTAGTGACCTTAGGGCCTGGCTGTTGTATATGAAACAGATTTTTTGATCACTGACACACCCGTGATGACCTTAACAACAGACGCAGGGATTTTAGGGTGCGCATGCTTATTCCTTTCAAAGTTGGGATATAATGGAATTGAAAATGTTAGAGTTAGTGAACGCTCTTTGTACAGAGCCAACAACGGCAG
>NC_056447.1:56197370-56397370 GCF_018296145.1 Oncorhynchus tshawytscha | reverse complement strand
ATTACATCCATAGATAATGTTGTCCAATTGGTTCATGTTCTACGGTAATTGGTGTCAATGGATCTCGTTATCCTGAAACTTTCATGATCTTAACATGGAATATTGTTTGTCAGTTTCCAAAAAGATATGCATTAAGAGTAATGCAACAGTTACTTATCATTTTGATCAGTTGTATCAATTGATAGTTAGATCATTGTAATGAAATGAATAGACAGTCCTCTCAGATGTAATTTGTGAATTGCATTTTGAAATGGTAATACTTTGATGTTAAGTTGTGTCATTTTGAACAGGTGATTTTAGTTCAATGAACAAATGATCTTAGCTTTACTTGTATTGTATCCAAGAAATTGGAATAAATGTGCATTTTGATCATTGGTTGTGAGTTTTGTGTCTAGAGTTTGGAAGAATTACATCAAGGTTCTGAAATTCGTGCCAAAGTGATTGTAAAAAACTGTAATTAATGAATGAATGAATTAATTTTCATTTTTAAGGGGATAGATCAGCTTTAATATTGCAGTTAGATTGTAGCATCAACATAATTGTCTGCATCATTTCCAATCCTCCATATATTTTTGGGGTATATACAGTACCAGTCAAAAGTTTGGACACACCTACTCATTCAAGGGTTTTTCTTTATTTTTACTATTTTCTACATTGTAAAATAATAGTGAAGACATCAAAACTATGAAATAACACATCGAATCACGTATTAACCAAAAGAAAGTGTTAAACAAATCAAAATATATTTTAGATTTGAGATTCTTCCAATTAACAACCCTTTGCCTTGATGACAGCTTTGGTATTCTTGGGCACAGGTTACCTTGGCGTTCTTGGGCACAGGTTACCTTGTCGTTCTTGGGCACAGGTTACGTTCTTGGGCACAGGTTACCTTGTCGTTCTTGGGGTTACCTTGGCGTTCTTGGGCACAGGTTACCTTGGCGTTCTTGGGCACAGGTTACCTTGGCGTTCTTGGGCACAGGTTACCTTGGCGTTCTTGGGCACAGGTTACCTTGGCGTTCTTCAGGTTTGGCGTTCTTGGGCACAGGTTACCTTGGCGTTCTTGGGCACAGGTTACCTTGGCGTTCTTGGGCACAGGTTACCTGGCGTTCTTGGGCACAGGTTACCTTGGCGTTCTTGGGCACAGGTTACCTTGGCGTTCTTGGGCAGGTTACCTTGGCGTTCTTGGGCACAGGTTACCTTGGCGTTCTTGGGCACAGGTTACCTTGGCGTTCTTGGGCACAGGTTATGATCTTCACAGGTTACAGGTTACCTTGGCGTTCTCCGTTACCTTGCGTTCTTGGGCAGGTTACCTTCGCTCGGGCACAGGTTACCCCTAAACAGCTTGTTGGCCCTAAACTGGCTGCTTGTGCGGTCTAAGTGCAAGCATCGGTAAGTGGTGGTAAATAAACAGCTACGAAAAATATAGATGAAAACGTTCTTAGTTAATAGTATGGTCTACAGCTTATCATGAGGTATTCTAACTCTGGCGAGCAGAACCTCCAGACTTCCTTAATAACATTAGAAATCGTGCACCAGTGGTTGTTGACAAAGAGATACACATCTCCCCCCTTGATACTTACCCGACGCTGCTGTTCTGTCCTGCCAACGCATAGAAAAACCAGCTAGAATATTATCCATATCCTTGTTAGCCAAGTCTCCGAGAAACATAGGATATTACAAATCTTCAGGACCCGTTGATAGGATAGTCTTGAACGGAGCAGGTCCAGTTTGTTCTCCAGTGATAGCACATTTGCCAATAGAACAGAGTGTATAGGCGGATTATTTACTCGTCTCCATAGTTCCATCAGGGTGCCTCCACTTCAGCCTCTATATCAGCAGCTCCATAGTTTAATCAGATCGCCTCCACATCAGCCTCTATATCAGCAGCTCCATAGTTTAATCAGGGCGCCTCCACATCAGCCTCTATATCAGCAGCTCCATAGTTTAATCAGGGCGCCTCCACATCAGCCTCTATATCAGCAGCTCCATAGTTTAATCAGGGCGGCTCCACATCAGCCTCTATATCAGCAGCTCCATAGTTTAATCAGGGCGCCTCCACATCAGCCTCTATATCAGCAGCTCCATAGTTTAATCAGGGGCTCCACATCAGCCTCTATATCAGCAGCTCCATAGTTCCATCAGGGCGCCTCCACATCAGCCTCTCCACATCAGCCTCTATATCAGCAGCTCCATAGTTTAATCAGGGCGCCTCCACGTCAGTTTCTATATCAGCAGCTCCATAGTTCAATCAGGGCGCCTCCACATCAGCCTCTATATCAGCAGATCCATAGTTTAATCAGGGCGCCTCCACATCAGCCTCTATATCAGCAGCTCCATAGTTTAATCAGGGCGCCTCCACATCAGCCTCTACATCAGCAGCTCCATAGTTTAATCAGGGCGCCTCCACATCAGCCTCTATATCAGCAGCTCCATAGTTTAATCACGGCGCCTCCACATCAGCCTCTGTATCAGCAGCTCCATAGTTTAATCAGGGCGCCTCCACATCAGCCTCTATATCAGCAGCTCCATAGTTTAATCAGGGCGCCTCCACATCAGCCTCTACATCAGCAGCTCCATAGGTTAATCAGGGCGCCTCCACATCAGCCTCTATATCAGCAGCTCCATAGGTTAATCAGGGCACCTCCACATCAGCCTCTGTATCAGCAGCTCCATAGTTTAATCAGGGCGCCTCCACATCAGCCTCTATATCAGCAGCTCCATAGTTTCATCACGGCACCTCCACATCAGCCTCTATATCAGCATCTCCATAGTTTAATCAGGGCGCCTCCACGTCAGTCTCTATATCAGGGTCTCCATAATTCCATCAGGGCGCCTCCACGTCAGTCTCTATATCAGCGTCTCCATAGTTCCATCAGGGCGCCTCCACATCAGCCTCTATATCCCCGTCTCTTTCTCTTCTGGGATTCTGGGATCAGGGCCTGGCCCCGGGCTCAGCAGTATGTCCTGCTCCACCGACTCCTTGAAGTAGAAATCTTAATCCAAATCTAGGTTAATGGTCGTTCTGATCTGATTTGCAGAAGCTCTTTTCGGTCATAGGAAACTATGGCAGAAACATTAAATATATTTATATGGAAAAAAAATAAGATCGGTGCCAAAAAACCCCCAGTAAAAAGCAGACTAGGTCAGGAACATCTCAAATGCATTCCAGCACCATTCTCGCTACACAACTTAAATCCTGGTTTTGGCCATGTTCCAAAGACTTTCAGAAACTTTCCAGCCTGGGTGCCAGTCTGTTTCTGCTGTCTTGTCAACTCCTTCTCACTCATTGTCATGCCCAAACATGACAATTTCATTAGAAGTTATATGGGCCATATAGCATCAGACTGGCACCCAGACACATTGTACTGTGGGTTCGATAGGTTACTGTATGTTTTTATTCTGTCTTATTCTGGCTGATCTTTTGTCACTTTTCTTCTCAGAATCTTAACTACTGTAACAGTTTTCTTGACATGAAGGAGAGGCGGACCAAAGCGCAGAGTGGTTATTTTGATTCATGTTTAATAAATCACTTCACATGAACAAACTAACAAAAACAAGAAACGTGAAAACCCAAAACAGTCCTATCTGGTGCAAACACAGAGACAGGAACAATCACCCACAAAACCCAACACCAAACAGGCTACCTAAATATGGTTCCCAATCAGAGACAATGACTAACACCTGCCTCTGATTGAGAACCATATCAGGCCAAACATAGAAATAGACAAACTAGACATGTAACATAGAATGCACACTCAGATCACACCCTGACCAAACAAAACATAGAAACATACAAAGCAAACTATGGTCAGGGTGTGACAGTACACCCCCCCAAGGTGCGGACTCCGGCCGTAAAACCTGAACCTATTGGGGAGGGTCTGGGTGGGCATCTGTCCGCGGTGGCGGCTCTGGTGCTGGACGTGGCCCCCACTTCACCATAGTCTTAGTCAGCCCCATTGTCCGCTTCCGTGGCCTCCTAACCACGGTGACCCTACTAAATGACCCCACTAGACAGGGGGGCAGCTCGGGACAGAGGGGCAGCTCGGGACAGAGGGGCAGCTCGGGACAGAGGGGCAGCTCGGGACAGAGGGGCGGGGGCTCTGGCGCCTCTGGGCTGAGGGGCTCTGGCGCCTCTGGGCTGAGGGGCTCTGGCGCCTCTGGACTGAGACGCTCTGGCGCCTCTGGGCTGAGACGGTCTGGCGGCCCCTGGCTGACTGGCGGCACTGGCGGCCCCTGGCTGACTGGCGGCACTGGCGGCCCCTGGCTGACTGGCGGCACTGGCGGCCCTGGCTGACTGGCGGCACTGGCGGCTCCTTGCAGACTGGCGGCACTGGCGGAGCTGCAGACAGGCGGAACTGGCGGCGCTGGGCAGACTGGCGGCACTGGCGGCGCTGGGCAGACTGGCGGCACTGGCGGCGCTGGGCAGACTGGCGGCGCTGGGCAGACTGGCGGCACTGGCGGCTCCTTGCAGACTGGCGGCACTGGCGGCGCTGGGCAGACTGGCGGCACTGGCGGCGCTGGGCAGACTGGCGGCACTGGCGGCGTTGGGCAGACGATATTCTCCAGGCTGTGCCCAGGGTCCTTTTCCGTCCAATTCGTCCTCCCATGTCCATTCCTCCTCGCGCTGCTCCTGCTGCCGCTTCTCCTGCTGCTGCCCGTTACCACACGGCTTGGTCCTGTTGTGGTGGGTGATTCTGTAACGGTTTTCTTGACTTGAAGGAGAGGCGGACCAAAGCACAGCGTGGTTATTTTGATTCATGTTTAATAAAGCACTTCACATGAACAAACTAACAAAAACAAGAAATGTGAAAACCCAAAACAGTCCTATCTGGTGCAAACACAGAGACAGGAACAATCACCCACAAAACCCAACACTAAACAGGCTACCTAAATATGGTTCCCAATCAGAGACAATGCCTAACACCTGCCTCTGATTGAGAACCATATCAGGCCAAACATAGAAATAGACAAACTAGACATGTAACAGAATGCCCACTCAGATCACACCCTGACCAAACAAAACATAGAAACATACAAAGCAAACTATGGTCAGGGTGTGTCAACTACCAGTTTATTTTAAGGGTATCCTAACCTCATACATGACACATTCAAAGGCAATACATAAGCATTCCCTGAATTCTCATGTCAACAATCGCCAGATGGTAATTGTTGACACACATCTTATGAATGTAA
This sequence comes from Oncorhynchus tshawytscha, assembly GCF_018296145.1. NCBI lineage: Eukaryota > Metazoa > Chordata > Actinopteri > Salmoniformes > Salmonidae > Oncorhynchus > Oncorhynchus tshawytscha. Next base: position 56,392,177 of record NC_056447.1, on the reverse strand, counting down.
GGGTTATAAATGTGTTATGAAGTCCTTATGTTAGTACCCTTCAAATAAAAATGTATACCACATATTCTGATCAAACTTGACACTGTAGCTGATTTGCAGTTTTTAGTTGTAGCTTGACTTGTGATTGAAGAATGGTCTGTATTGTAGGTACAAGGGAAAAAGGAAGATACCTAGTCAGTTGTACAACTGAATGCATTTAACTGAAATGTGTCTTCCTCATTTAACCCAAACCCCTCTGAGAGTTGTGATTGAACAATGGTCTGTACTGTAGGTGTAGTGTTGTGACAAAGTTGTCATGAGTGACACGGAGGGTAAGGTCAACGGCAGTTATGGAGGCTGTACAGACGTTTCAGGAAATGTATTCGTGGGAATAGAATCAATCAAGAGGAAAGATGAATCTAGGTATAATCCACACGACATAAGGATGTTGTACTTTTGCCAGGAATTGCTCAACATTGACATCTGTTTGTGTTATACCAGGATGCACTTGTCTCAATGTTTACCCTCCATCATCTCTATGATACTCACTTGTCAAACAACAAGACAAACAATGTTTGAATCGGTACCGTTTATACACAATCTCCCTATGCATATATTATGTGAAGCCTAACTGGAATTCAGAAGAACTGGTCTCTAAGGGAGATCTGGACACAGATCCTGGCAGCAAAACAGGAACGTAAACTTCTGTCCCTGTTCCACTACACCAAAAGACAACAGAGTGAAAGCTAGCCTGTTGTCAGATATGTTGCTTCTCCAGAAAACCCCCTCCAAGGACAAATACAGATATCATTATACTGTTCAAGTTGAGTTCATGAGTCTAACCACTCCCCTCAGCTAAACTGTATACCTGGCCATGTCCTTACCCATCTCCACCTCGCTCCCTCCACCTTCACTCACCCCCCTCCCTCTACCTTCACCTATCCCCACTCCCTCCCTCCATTTTCACCCATCCCACCTCCCTCCACCTTCACTCACCCCCTCCCTCCACCTTCACCCATCCCCACTACCTCCCTCCATCTTCACCCATCCCACCTCCCTCCCTCCACCTCCATCTTTACCCATCCCCCTCCCTCCCTCCACCTCACCCATTCCCACTCCCTCCACCTTCACCCATCCCACCTCCCTCCACCTCCACCTTCACCCATCCCCACCTCCCTCCACCTTCACCCATCCCCACCTCCCCCACCTTCCATCCCCACCTCCCTCCACCTCCACCATTCACTCCCCCTTCACCCATCCCCCACCTCCCCCTCCACCTCCACCTCCACCTTCACCCATCCCCACCTCCCTCCACCTCCACCTTCACCCATCCCCACCTCACTCCACCTCCCCTTCACCCATCCCCACTTCCCTCCCCCTTCACCCATCCCCCTTCATCCACCTCCACCTTCACCCATCCCCACCTCCCTCCACCTCCACCTTCACCCATCCCCACCTCCCTCCACCTCCACATCCCTTTTTCAGGACCCTGTCATTTCCGGTCACAACCTGCAGACTTGTTTACGTGCTGCTGTGTGTTTTGTTGCCAACCTTATGGTTTTTACTTTTTAATTATCGTTTATATTTTTCGTTTTTCCCTCATTCAACTTTTCCACTCCGGACGCTTTATCTGGACATGGTTTGTCAGGACCTCCAACAGCCGAAGCTAAGTAGTAACATTAACATGATGCCTTCTAATTACAGTCGCTGTACTCATAATATACAGGAGAACGATCGCCTTATGGCGAGGATAGCCATGCTGCAACCCCAGCTTCAGACGCAACCATTAGGCAAGGGTAATTTCAGTGTAGGAAAGGATGAAACAGCGTTTGTGCCACCAGTAAGTACAGATAGTAAAGTTAGTATAAATCCCCTCTCACGGTCCCCACAGCCGGACAACTTTCTCATGGCTTCTGGAGGGAAATGCTGTAGGAATGCTCAACCGGTGTCGCTCATTCAGCCGACAGAAACTTTCAACCGGTTCTCCCCATTAAGCAGCGAGTCGGAGTCAGAGGCCGAGCCTTCTCTTATCTCTACTCCTCCCGTTACGGGGTTTGAGACGCAGAAGAATCCCACCATTAGCTCTGTCAAATTGAAAACCCTAGTCATTGGCGGCTCCATTACCCGCAGTATTAGACTTAAAACGAATCATCCAGTGATCATACACTGTTTACCAGGGGGCAGGGCTACCGACGTTAAGGCTAATCTGAAGATGGTGCTGGCTAAAGCTAAAACTGGCGAGTGTAGCGAGTATAGAGATATTGTTATCCACGTTGGCACCAACAATGTTAGGATGAAACAGTCAGAGGTCACCAAGCACAACATAGCTTCAGTGTGTAAATCAGCTAGAAAGATGTGTCGGCATCGAGTAATTGTCTCTGGCCGCCTCCCAGTTAGGTGGAGTGATGAGCTCAACAGCAGAGTCTCACAACTCAATCGCTGGTAGAAAACTGTTTTCTGTTTTCTGGGACTCACCCACAAACAGGACCAAGCCTGGCCTGCTGAGGAGTGACGGACTCCATCCTAGCTGGAGGGGTGCTCTCATCTTATCTATGAACATAGACAGGGCTCTAACTTCCCTAGCTCCACAATGAAATAGGGTGCAGGGCAGGCAGAAGGCTGTTAGCACAGTCAGTGTAGTCAGCTCAGCTATCCCCATTGAGACCGTGTCTGTGCCTCGACCTAGGTTGGGCAAAACTAAACATGGCGGTGTTCGCCTAAGCAATCTCACTGGAATAAAGACCTCCTCCATTCCTGCCATTATTGAAAGTGATTGTGATATCTCACATCTCAAAATAGGGCTACTTAATGTTAGATCCCTCACTTCAAAGGCAGTTATAGTCAATGAACTAATCACTGATCATAATCTTGATGTGATTGGCCTGACTGAAACATGGCTTAAGCCTGATGAATTTACTGTGTTAAATGAGGCCTCACCTCCTGGTTACACTAGTGACCATATCCCCAGCGCAACCCACAATGGCGGAGGTGTTGCTAACATTTATGATAGCAAATTTCAATTTACAATAAAAAAACAGACGTTTTCATCTTTTGAGCTTCTAGTCATGAAATCTATGCAGCCTACTCAATCACTTTTTATAGCTACTGTTTACAGGCCTCATGGGCCATATACAGCGTTCCTCACTGAGTTCCCCAAATTTCTAACGGACCTTGTAGTCATAGCAGATAATATTCTAATTTTTGGTGACTTTAATATTCACATTGAAAAGTCCACAGACCCACTCCAAAAGGCTTTCGGAGCCATCATCAACTCAGTGGGTTTAGTCCAACATGTCTCTGGACCTACTCACTACCACAGTCATACTCTAGACCTAGTTTTGTCCCATGGAATAAATGTTGTGGATCTTAATGTTTTTCCTCATATACCTGGACTATCGGACCACCATTTTCTTACATTTGCAATCGCAACAAATAATCTGCTCAGACCCCAACCAAGGAGCATCAAAAGTCGTGCTATAAATTCTCAGACAACCCAAAGATTCATTGATGCAGTTCCAGACTCCCTCTACCTACCCAAGGACGTCAGAGGACAAAAATTAGTTAACCACCTAAGTGAGGAACTCCATTTAACCTTGCGCAATACCCTAGATGCAGTTGCACCCCTAAAAACTAAAAACATTTGTCATAAGAAACTGGCTCCCTGGTATACAGAAAATACCCAAGATCTGAAGCAAGCTTCCAGAAAATTGGAACGGAAATGGCGCCACACCAAACTTGAAGTCTTCCGACTAGCTTGGAAAGACAGTACCGTGCAGTATCGAAGAGCCCTCACTGCTGATCGATCATCGTATTTTTCCAACTTAATTGAGCATAAGAACATAAGAACAATCTGAGAAAAAAAATGGATACTGTCGCAAAGCAGCATTCCCCAAGAGAGGATGGCTTTCACTTAAGCAGTGATAAATTCAGCAACTCCTTTGAGGAAAAGATCATAATCATTAGAAAGCAAATTATAGACTCCTCTTTAAATCTGCGTCTTCCTCCAAAGCTCAGTTGTCCTGAGTATGCACAACTCTGCCAGGACCTAGGATCAAGGGAGACACTCAAGTGTTTTAGTACTATATCTCTTGACGCAATGATGAAAATAATCATGGCCTCTAAACCTTCAAGCTGCATACTGGACCCTATTCCAACTAAATTACTGAAAGAGCTGCTTCCTGTGCTTGGCCCTCCTATGTTGAACATAACAAACGTCTCTCTATCCACCGGATGTGTACCAAACTCACTAAAAGTGGCAGTAATAATGCCTCTCTTGAAAAAGCCAAACCTTGACCCAGAAAAAATGAAAAACAATCGGCCTATATCGAATCTTCCATTCCTTTCAAAAAACATTTAAAAGTTGTTGCACAGCAACTCACTGCCTTCCTGAAGACAAACAATGTATAAGAAATGCTTCAGTCTGGTTTTAGACCCCATCGTAGCACTGGAAATGCACGCGTTAACCTCTCTGGTACAAGTGGGACGCTAGTGTCCCACCTCGACACCAGCCAGTGAAATTGCAGGGCGCCAAATTCAAAACAACAAAAATCCCGTAATTAAAATTCCTCAAATATACAAGTATTATACACCATTTTAAAGATACACTTCTTGTAAATCCAACCACAGTGTCCGATTTCAAATAGGCTTTACGGCAAAAGCACACCAAACGATTATGTTAGGTCAGTAGCCTAGTCACAGAAAACCAAACAGACATTTTCCAGCCAAGGAGAGGACTCACAAAAGTCAGAAATAGTGATTAAATTAATCACTGACCTTTGATGATCTTCATCAGATGGCACTCACAGGACTTCATGTTACACAATAAATGTGTGTTTTGTTCGATAAAGTGATGGGATGATGGGTGAAGATGGAGGGAGGGAGTGGGGATGGGTGAAGGTGGAGGGAGGGAGGTGGGGTGGGTGAAGGTGAAGGTGGAAATAAATGCATTGTCTCAAACAAACATTCGTTAAAGTGTAGAGAGCCACATCAAATGACAGAAATAATACTCATAAACATTGATAAAAGATACAAGTGTTAAACATACGAATAAAGATAAACTTCTCCTTAATGCAACTACTGTGTCAGATTTCAAAAAGGCTTTAAGGCGAAAGCACACTTTGCGATTATGTTAGGTCAGCTCCTAGCCACAGAAACCCATACAGCCATTTTCCAACCAAGGAGAGGTGTCACAAAAGTCAGAAATAGCATTAAAATGAATCACTTACCTTTGATGATCTTCATCTGGTGGCACTCCCAGTTCTCCATGTTAGACAATAAATGTTAGTTTTGTTCGATAATGTCCCTTTTTATGACCAAAAACCTCCTTTTTGTTCACGGGTTTTGTCCAGTAATCCAAATGCACAAGGCGCAAGCTCTAAATCCAGACAAAAAGTTTTTAAAAAGTACAATAAAAGTTTGTAGAAACATGCCAAACAATGTTTAAAATCAAGCCTCCAGTTGTTTTTGTCATAAATAATCAATAATATTTCATCCGGACAAAAGCTTTGTCAATCGAAAAGGAGAAACAAAAGGTGCACTCCTGATCAGGCGCTTGGCTGATGTCTGGAAATTTCCACTGTCCACTCATTGAATGTATCTGTCACGACCTCCGCCGAAGTTGGTTCCTCTCCTTGTTCGGGCGATGTTTATTTCATCGTCACCGGCTTTCTAGCTGCCACCGATCCATGTTTCTGTTTTCCATTTGTTATTTCTTGATTGTACACACCTGGTTCCCTTTAAGTTATTATTATTTCCCTATTTAACCTTCTGATTTTCATTATGTGTTGTGCGTGATTGTTCCTGTTATGTGTTAGTTTTGCGTGTTAGCGTTTGTCACGCCTTCATGGATTTATTGTACAGTTTATTTTCCCTGAATAAAGTACGTTATTTTTACTCAGTTCTGTTTCCTGCGCTTGACTCCTTCCTCACCTACACACCACTGACGCTGACAGTATCTCCCTCATTTTTCAGAGTAAAAGCCTGAAACAATGCCTAAAGACTGGCCACATGTAGAGGAAACCATAGAGCTTGTGAGCCGGGTCCTAAGTCTTTGTATGGTGGATAGGCTTTCAATGGAAAAACAGCCATTCAAAATAATAGTACTTCCTGGTTGGATTTTCCTCAGGTTTTCACCTGCCATACCAGTTCTGTTATACTCACATACATTATTTTAACAGTTTTGGAAACTTTAGAGTGTTTTCTATCCAACACTACTAATTATATGCATATCCTAGCTTACGGGCCTGAGTAGCAGGCAGTTTAATTTGGGCACGCTTTTCAAAATACTTCCGCCTGCCCAAGAGAGGTTTTAAGGTGGTAAATAACCTTTTAATGGTGTCAGACCGAGGCTCTGCATCTGTCCTTGTGCTCCTAGACCTTAGTGCTGCTTTTGATACCATTGATCACCACATTCTTTTGGAGAGATTGGAAACCCAAATTGGTCAAAATGGACAAGTTCTGGCCTGGTTTAGATCTTATCTGTCGGAAAGATATCAGTTTGTCACTGTGAAAGTTTGTCTCTGTCTCTGTGAATTTCGGTGTTCCTCAAGGTTCCGTTTTAGGACCACTATTGTTATCACTATATATTTTACCTCTTGGGGATGTTATTCGAAAACATAATGTTAACTTTCACTGATATGCGGATTACACACAGCTGTACATTTCAATGAAACATGGTGAAGCCCCAAAATTGCCCTCGCTAGAAGCCTGTGTTTCAGACAAGAGGAAGTGGATGACTGCCAACGTTCTACTTTTAAACCCGGACAAAACCGAGATGCTTGTCCTAGGTCCCAAGAAACAAAGAGATCTTCTGTTGAATCTGACAATTAATCTTGATGGCTGTACAGTCGTCTCAAATAAAACTGTGAAGGACCTCGGCGTTACTCGGGACCCTGATCACTCTTTTGACGACCATATCAAGACTGTTTCAAGGACTGCTTTTTTCCATCTACGTAATATTGCAAAAATCAGAAAATTTCTGTCCAAAAATGATGCAGAAAAATTAATCCATGCTTTTGTTACTTGTAGGTTAGACTACTGCAATGCTCTACTTTCCGGCTACCCGGATAAAGCACTAAATAAACTTCAGTTAGTGCTAAATACAGCTGCTAGAATCCTGACTAAAACCAAAACAATGTGGTCATATTACTCCAGTGCTAGCCTCCTTACACTGGCTTCCTGTTAAGGCAAGGGCTGATTTCAAGGTTGTACTGCTAACCTACAAAGCATTAAATGGGCTTGATCCTACCTATCTTTCCGATTTGATCCTGGCATACATACCTACACGTACGCTACGGTCACAAGACGCAGGCCTCCTAATTGTCCCTAGAATTTCTAAGCAAACAGCTGGAGGCAGGGCTTTCTCCTATAGAGCTGGAATGGTCTGCCTACCCATGTGAGAGACGCAGACTCGGTCTCAACCTTTCAGTTTGATTGAGTGTAGCCTGGCACAGGGGCATGAAGGTGAACGGAAAGGCACTGGAGCAACGAACCGCTCTTGCTGTCTCTACCTGGCCGGTTCCCCTCTCTCCACTGAGATTCTCTGCCTCTAACCCTATTACAGGGGCTGAGTCACTGGCTTACTGGTGCTCTTCCATTCCATCCCTAGGAGGGGTGCGTCACTTGAGTGGGTTGAGTCACTGACGTGGTCTTCCTGTCTGGGTTGGCGCCCCCCTTGGGTTGTGCCGTGGCGGAGATCTTTGTGGGCTATACTCTGCCATGTCTCAGGATGGTAAGTTGGTGGTTGAAGATATCCCTCTAGTGGTTTGGGGGCTGTACTTTGGCAAAGTGGGTGGGATTATATCCTGCCTGTTTGGCCCTGTCCGGGGGTATCATCAGATGGGGCCACAGTGTCTCCTGACCCCTCCTGTCTCAGCCTCCAGTATTTATACTGCAGGAGTTTGTGTGTTTGGTGGGCTAGGGTTAGTCTGTTATATCTGGAGTATTTCTCCCTTATCCGGTGTCCTGTGTGAATTTAAGTATGCTCTCTCTAATTCTCTCTTTCTCTCTCTCTTTCTCTCACTACTTCTCCTCCTACTCCACCACCACCACCACCCCCTCCTCCACCACCACCTCCTCCTCTTCCTCCTCCACGTCCTCTTCCACTTTCTCCTCCTCCAGCTCCTCCTCCACTTCCAGCTCCTCCTCCACCTCAACCATGTCCTCCTCCTCCACTCCCTCTTCCTCATCCACCACCTCCACCCCTCCTCCTTCACTTCCTTCTCCTCCTCCTCCACCTCCCTTACTTCTTCCACACACACACACATCTCTCTCTCTCTCTCTCTCTCTCTCTCTCCCTGTCCCAGACCTGCTGTTTTCAACTCTCTAGAGACAGCAGGAGCGGTAGAGATACTCTGAATGATCGGCTGACCTGTTGCACCCTCGACAACTACTGTGATTATTATTATTTGAACATGCTGGTCATTTATGAACATTTGAACATCTTGGCCATGTTCTGTTATAATCTCTTTCCGGCACAGCCAGAAGAGGACTGGCCACCACTCATAGCCTGGTTCCTCTCTAGGTTTCTTCCTAGGTTTTGGCCTTTCTAGGGAGGTTTTCCTAAACACCGTGCTTCTACACCTGCATTGCTTGCTGTTTGGGGTTTTAGGCTGGGTTTCTGTATAGCACTTTGATATATCAGCTGATGAAAGAAGGGCAATATAAATACATTTGATTTGATTGGTTTTGATTCACCTCCATCCATCCATCCCCCCTCCCTCCGCCTTCACCCATCCCCACCCCCTCCCTCCATCTTCACCCACCCCCTCCCTCCACCTTCACCCATTCCCCACCTCCCTCCCTCCACATTCACTCACTCCCCCTCCCTCCCTCCACCTTCACCCATTCCCCCTCCCTCCACTTTCACCCATTCCCCACCCTCCACTTTCCACATCCCCCTCCCTACCTCTCCCTTCACCCATCCCTCCCTCCCTCCACCTCCACCCCCACCCAACAGTGCCGCGTATTCAGGCAACAACAAAAAAATGTACCAAGAAAAAAGGAAAAAAACATCACAATCATTTATCTTTCATCCCGTTGTGTTTCACATTTCCTTGGGGCGGCAGGTAGCCTAGTGGTTAGAGTGGAGGGGCCCCCCTGGCCACCCCTAGTGGTTAGAGTGGAAGCCAGTGGTTAGAGTGGAGGGGCGGCAGGGTAGCCTAGTGGTTAGAGTGGAGGGGCGGCAACAGCCTAGTGGTTAGAGTGGAAAAAAGTGGTTAGAGTGGAGGGGCCAAGAAAGAGTGGAGGGGCGGCAGGGTAGCCTAGTGGTTAGAGTGGAAGCAGGTAGCCTAGTGGTTAGAGTGGAGGGGCGGCAGGGTAGCCTAGTGGTTCAGGTAGCCTAGTGGTTAGAGTGGAGGGGCGGCAGGTAGCCTAGTGGTTAGAGTGGAGGGGCGGCAGGGTAGCCTAAGGTTAGAGTGGAGGGGCGGCAGGGTAGCCTAGTGGTTAGAGTGGAGGGGCGGCAGGGTAGCCTAGTGGTTAGAGTGGAGGGGCGGCAGGTAGCCTAGTGGTTAGAGTGGAGTGGCGGCAGGGTAGCCTAAGGTTAGGTGGAGGGGCGGCAGGGTAGCCTAGTGGTTAGAGAGGAGGGGCGGCAGGGTAGCCTAGTGGTTAGAGAGGAGGGGCGGCAGGGTAGCCTAGTGGTTAGAGTGGAGGGGCGGCAGGTAGCCTAGTGGTTAGAGTGGAGGGGCAGCAGGTAGCCTAGTGGTTAGAGTGGGGGCGGCAGGTAGCCTAGTGGTTAGAGTGGAGGGGCGGCAGGGTAGCCTAGTGGTTAGAGTGGAGGGGCGGCAGGGTAGCCTAGTGGTTAGAGTGGAGGGGCGGCAGGTAGCCTAGTGGTTAGAGTGGAGGGGCAGCAGGTAGCCTAGTGGTTAGAGTGGAGGGGCGGCAGGTAGCCTAGTGGTTAGAGTGGAGGTGCGGCAGGTAGCCTAGTGGTTAGAGTGGAGGGGCGGCAGGGTAGCCTAGTGGTTAGAGAGGAGGGGCGGCAGGGTAGCCTAGTGGTTAGAGAGGAGGGGCGGCAGGGTAGCCTAGTGGTTAGAGTGGAGGGGCGGCAGGTAGCCTAGTGGTTAGAGTGGAGGGGCAGCAGGTAGCCTAGTGGTTAGAGTGGAGGGGCGGCAGGTAGCCTAGTGGTTAGAGTGGAGGGGCGGCAGGGTAGCCTAGTGGTTAGAGTGGAGGGGCGGCAGGGTAGCCTAGTGGTTAGAGTGGAGGGGCGGCAGGTAGCCTAGTGGTTAGAGTGGAGGGGCAGCAGGTAGCCTAGTGGTTAGAGTGGAGGGGCGGCAGGGTAGCCTAGTGGTTAGAGTGGAGGGGCGGCAGGTAGCCTAGTGGTTAGAGTGGAGGGGCGGCAGGTAGCCTAGTGGTTAGAGTGGAGGGGCAGCAGGTAGCCTAGTGGTTAGAGTGGAGGGGCAGCAGGTAGCCTAGTGGTTAGAGTGGAGGGGCAGCAGGTAGCCTAGTGGTTAGAGTGGAGGGGCAGCAGGTAGCCTAGTGGTTAGAGTGGAGGGGCAGCAGGTAGCCTAGTGGTTAGAGTGGAGGGGCGGCAGGGTAGCCTAGTGGTTAGAGTGGAGGGCGGCAGGTAGCCTAGTGGTTAGAGTGGAGGGGCAGCAGGTAGCCTAGTGGTTAGAGTGGAGGGGCGGCAGGGTAGCCTAGTGGTTAGAGTGGAGGGGCAGCAGGTAGCCTAGTGGTTAGAGTGGAGGGGCGGCAGGGTAGCCTAGTGGTTAGAGTGGAGGGCGGCAGGTAGCCTAGTGGTTAGAGTGGAGGGGCAGCAGGTAGCCTAGTGGTTAGAGTGGAGGGGCGGCAGGGTAGCCTAGTGGTTAGAGTGGAGGGGCGGCAGGTAGCCTAGTGGTTAGAGTGGAGGGGCGGCAGGTAGCCTAGTGGTTAGAGGAGGGGCAGCAGGTAGCCTAGTGGTTAGAGTGGAGGGGCGGCAGGGTAGCCTAGTGGTTAGAGTGGAGGGGCGGCAGGTAGCCTAGTGGTTAGAGTGGAGGGGCGGCAGGCAGCCTAGTGGTTAGAGTGGAGGGGCGGCAGGTAGCCTAGTGGTTAGAGTGGAGGGGCGGCAGGGTAGCCTAGTGGTTAGAGTGGAGGGCGGCAGGTAGCCTAGTGGTTAGAGTGGAGGGGCAGCAGGTAGCCTAGTGGTTAGAGTGGAGGGGCAGCAGGTAGCCTAGTGGTTAGAGTGGAGGGGCAGCAGGTAGCCTAGTGGTTAGAGTGGAGGGGCGGCAGGGTAGCCTAGTGGTTAGAGTGGAGGGGCGGCAGGTAGCCAGTGGTTAGAGTGGAGGGGCAGCAGGTAGCCTAGTGGTTAGAGTGGAGGGCGGCAGGGTAGCCTAGTGGTTAGAGTGGAGGGGCGGCAGGTAGCCTAGTGGTTAGAGTGGAGGGGCGGCAGGTAGCCTAGTGGTTAGAGTGGAGGGGCAGCAGGTAGCCTAGTGGTTAGAGTGGAGGGGCGGCAGGGTAGCCTAGTGGTTAGAGTGGAGGGGCGGCAGGTAGCCTAGTGGTTAGAGTGGAGGGGCGGCAGGCAGCCTAGTGGTTAGAGTGGAGGGGCGGCAGGTAGCCTAGTGGTTAGAGTGGAGGGCGGCAGGTAGCCTAGTGGTTAGAGTGGAGGGGCAGCAGGTAGCCTAGTGGTTAGAGTGGAGGGCGGCAGGGTAGCCTAGTGGTTAGAGTGGAGGGCGGCAGGTAGCCTAGTGGTTAGAGTGGAGGGCGGCAGGGTAGCCTAGTGGTTAGAGTGGAGGGGCAGCAGGTAGCCTAGTGGTTAGAGTGGAGGGGCGGCAGGGTAGCCTAGTGGTTAGAGTGGAGGGGCGGCAGGTAGCCTAGTGGTTAGAGTGGAGGGCGGCAGGCAGCCTAGTGGTTAGAGTGGAGGGGCGGCAGGGTAGCCTAGTGGTAGTGGAGGGGCGGCAGGGTAGCCTAGTGGTTAGAGTGGAGTGGCGGCAGGGTAGCCTAGTGGTTAGAGTGGAGGCGCAGCAGGTAGCCTAGTGGTTAGAGCATTGGATTAGTACGAGGAAGGTTGCAAGTTCAAAACCCCCGAGCTGACAAGGTGTAAATCTGTCGTTCTGCCCCTGAACAGGCAGTTAACCCACTGTTCCTAGGCTGTCATTGAAAATAAGAATTTGTTCTTAATTAACTGACTTGCCTAGTTATATAAAGGTAAAATAATTAATTTTTTATTTTTATTAAATTCGCATCAAGGCTAAATGTATCTCACCAGCAGACAAAACAGCGCCTCTCTGTCTCAGTATGTGCAGTATGTATCTATCTGATGCTGTCCAGTCAGAAAGAGTATGACATTGTTGCCGCTCATAGCATTGAATGCAAGGGAAGCCAGGGAGTGTTTGTCCTCTAAAAAATATATACAGTCCATCATTGTTGAGCTAAACTGAGCTAAATCAGCTGTGGATGATCCTGGTGCACCGAAAAAAAGGAAAGCCAGGTTGGATTTGGCTTCACATCAAAAGCCAAACGTCATTATTGATAGAAAAAAACCTTGAATTGTTGCATCTCGTTGTGTCGTTGTCCTCCGGTGGTTAATTAGCTAAAATCTGACTTTTCCTAAATTAGCCATGGATGGAGATGGAAATTTGGACTTTATTTATTATTATTTATCTATTTACTTCAATCACTGTACTGGCCAATGATTATAACAACGATTCTGATCCAACCATGAAATCAGTTGTTGTTCCCTGGTCTGAGAGGATGGAAGTTCAATATGTAGCTAGATGTTGTAGACTAATGTTAACTAGCTGGCTCATCACTGCCCATGAAAGGAAGTTGGGCTATCGAGCAAGCATTTTAGCCTAGGACAACAACAAATAAAAGCATGTATTGTATGACAGACCGTTTCGGCAACATGAAAGAGAGGAGGATGGCATTTGGTGTTTCTCTGCAAGTAGGGTGAGTCAACATGTTTTTCTACTTGCACACACACACACACACACACACACACACACACACACACACACACACACACACACACACACACACACACACACACACACACACACATGCAAACATGCACACATACAGACACACACACAGCTACATCATATTTAGCTTACGGTGATTGGACAAAAATAGTTTTTGGTATCTTTTAGTTGTCACTGTATTAGACTAAGCATAGATGATTAGATGATGTTGAAATATTGAAGTTGAAATGGTGCTGGAATAGTGGAGGCAGCTCATATTTTCTTTGAGACTTTTGTTAACTCTCTGTGGTTCTAAATCAATCAATAATTTGTTTAGTAGAACATTTTCGGAAATTCTTGTCACCGATTGCTACATGTGAGTTAACTTCGTTCATCAGGCACTTTTCAATGAACTCTTTTGACTCACCACATACGCTGCTGCTCCGGGTTATTATCTATCCTGTTGACTAGTCACTATACCCCTACCTATATGTACATATTAACCTCCATTACCTTGTACCCCTGCACATCAACTGAGTACTGGTACCCTGTGTATATAGCCAAGTTATCATTACTCATTGTGTATTTATTCCTAGTGCTATTATCTTACTACTGTTTTTCATGTTTTCTCTCTTACAGGCTTTTTCCAACAATGCAGTTCAATGTGGATTATCACAGAGCAGGGCCGGCCCTCCCCCGCCGATTTGGCAGGATTAGGCAGCCACCTGCAGATTGATAAGGGAGTCATTTTCTGAGCTAAACTGACCAAGACGCACCTCCAACAACACGTAACAAATCACATAATTCTGCCCCAAAACAACTTCTCTCACCCAGTGTGGAATATGGGCAATTAAGGTGAACACTGATGTCTCCCCATGATAAGCAGTGCCCACTTTGCCAAAGGTAAGGGTGCTAAATGTGTATCTTGTCCATGCCCTCTCCATGGTGCTGTTGGAGAGACGCAGGGCTTTGATGCTCCACCAACGCACCTTCAAACCACGTAGCATACAGTTGAGAGAGTAAACATTCCAGCATTTCCCAAACTCAGTCCTCGGGCCCCCAAGGGGTGCACGTTTTGGCCCAAACACTACTCAGCTGATTCAAATTATCAAAGCTTGGTGATTAGTAGATTTTTTTTTTAAAATCAGCTTTGAAAATGCTAGGGCTAAAACCAAAACGTGCTCCCCTTGTGGGCCCGAGGACCGAGTTTGGGTAATCCTGATCTTTCTATCGAAAATCAAATTAAACACTCCATGAGAGCCAATGAGCTCATGTTGCGCAACATTTCTGTAGGCTATGCAATTGCACGAGAACACTGAGTGATGGCCTCTATTAAAAAGAGGAGGATCCCATCAGCTTTCTACAGGCCAGGCCTTCTATATTTATTTCTCAACTTTCCTAATATTAAGCACATTGTTTCTCAGAAGTATAGCCTACCTGTATACCTGCCTGGCATGAAAATGAACCATGGGCAAAGTGTCCTCCATTCGCTATGCAAGTGCATACGGAGATGACATGTTTATCAGTCCAGGTACATGATAATGGTCCATTCTAAATCAAAACTAACTTCACAGATATAGTATTTAGTGTATGTAAAGACAAGATTAAATTAAGAATAGTCTGATGGATGACAATATTATTCCTTGTGTATGACGTATTATCCCTTGTGGATGATGCCCAGCTTGTGTAGTAAGGAAAGAAACAGCGCAGGCCTTTTTTGTGTGACTTTTTCAAATCATAGTCCCACCACCTCATGTAGCCTAACCCAAAGGCCTATATGTTTAAACTAAAGTAGCTTAATAGAATCTTACAATTAAGCACATTAATCCTCTTTACAACTGGTGTAGAGGCAAAATGGCATTTTGTGATATCCAATTGGTAGTTACAGTCTTGTCTCTTCGCTGCAACTCCCATACGGACTCGGGAGAGGCGAAGATCAAGAGCCATGCGTCCTCCAAAACACAACCCAACCAAGACGCACTGCTTCTTGACACAATGCTCGCTTAACCAGGAAGCCAGCCACACCAATGTATCGGAGGAAACACCGTACACCTGGCGACCGTGTCAGCGTGCACTGCGCCGGCCCAGCCCCAGGAGTCGCTAGAGCGTGATGGGACAAGGCCAACCCGGCCAGCCAATCCCTCCTCTGATCCGGACGACGCTGGGCCAATTGTGCTCCGCCTCATAGGTCTCCCGGTCACGTCTGGCTGCAACAGCCTGGGATCAAACCAGAATCTGTAGTGACGCAGCTAATACTGCGATGCAGTGCCTTGGACCGCTGCGCCACTCGGGAGGCCTCTGCCTTACTGGTTTATGGTTGGATTAATTTGGGCTCTATCACATCCCACATCTGTCCCAGACTATGTTTGGAATATTTCTCTCTCGAACAGAAGGACAAGTTGAACAATAGAATAGGTCAACTTTTGTACTATGGGGGTTAATAGATTGATAGAGGCTAGTGGAGTTTCTGTTTGTTAGGCCTATTACTCATCTGGTTGGCTGACGAAAAGTCAATGTGGACAGTCTTCTAACATCTTCAATATTTGCCTCAGAATTTGATTAGATGGACATGCGCAGTTGCGTCCCCGATGTGCCTGTCCTCATTTGTAGCCTACTTCAGAGCTGAGATGACTGTGAGAAGAACCTGATCATGTGATGGCTGTTGGCTAATAAGAACTGAGATATCAGAGAGAGCCATGTGAGTAAGAGGTGATTTATAAGGGGAATTATAGTTATTATATTCAGCCCAAGGACACAACGGCCACTATGGCCACAAAAGGAATGGCATGTTTTTTAGGGGGCATTACAACCAGACAAGTGGGATGCCATCTGGAAATTCGAGGCCTGATGAGAATATTATCAAGTGCTTGTCAAATTGTGAATGAGAGACTGATGAAGTGTGTGCAGCCTGCTCAAGAAACAAAGCATAGATCATGCCTTTCATCCGACTCTTTTCAAATCATCATTAGAGTCGCATAAACAACAGTAAATATTCTGCAATGTTTCATTTTATTCTTCATACTATAAAATAATATAAAAATAATACAGCGGAATTCTAAGCAAATCTTATCTGCTTAAGGAACTAGTGTAGCCCACAGCCATATGGCAGAGCCTGAACTGGTGTAGCCCACAGCCATATGGCAGAGCCTGAACTAGTGTAGCCCACAGCCATATGGCAGAGCCTGAACTGGTGTAGCCCACAGCCATATGGCAGAGCCTGAACTAGTGTAGCCCACAACCATATGGCAGAGCCTGAACTAGTGTAGCCCACAGCCATATGGCAGAGCCTGAACTAGTGTAGCCCACAGCCATATGGCAGAGCCTGAACTAGTGTAGCCCACAACCATATGGCAGAGCCTGAACTAGTGTAGCTCACAGCCATATGTCAGAGCCTGAACTAGTGTAGCCCACAGCCATATGGCAGAGCCTGAACTAGTGTAGCCCACAGCCATATGGCAGAGCTAGATCAGGACCATAAGGACAGGTATGCTATTCTGTTCTTCTGAAAAGGACTACATTTACTTCACATCATGTTTCTTTAGGGCTAAAATATCTAAATATCTAATCTAAAATAACAAGACAAAAGTTTGATTCAGACGTTTATTTCATAGCGAGGGACACATTTCACTTTGTATCTGGTAAGTACAGTTTCTAGAGATTATACATTCACTTTGTTGATGGGAAACGTTTGTATTTGGTGAAGCCAGCTCTACTGTGGTAGGGATATTTTCCGTCGCCACCCACCAGAAGAACTAATACAGACCCCCGGAGCTAGCATGAACAGCCTGAACATCCCAAGAGGTAGCAGCATCGGGGCATGCGCGTCCCACCTTACAGTTTCAACTTGCATAGCTAACGTTAACCAACTTTCGCTGGGCAATGTTGGTTAGTCAAAGTTCCTGGAACATTAAGGGTCCAGGCTAGCAAAGCTCTAAACAGATAGCTAGCTATCTGTATTGACAGACTCACCTTACCCTTCCTGTTTTTTGGTTAAACAAGGACCACAGTGTTGGATGGCGCCGAGGAGGTGGACGACGACAACTCCTGCATCGAGTCGTTCTCCCCAAGGGACTCTCCTGTCATGGACTGCAACCCCTCACCACCCCTGGACAGAGAGGGGGGGCAGGGCGGGGAAAGGAGGATGCTATTGGGGGGGGATGATTTACAGCAGGGATTGGTAACTTTAATGAGGGGTGGGAGCCACAATAAAACAGAACTCATCATGAGACGTCATAGTGCCAATCCCTGATTTACAGTAAGCACGGGCTGTTCAGCACAACTGACCCATCTCATTCAGGTAACTTGGTATGACATCTAGGCAGGCAGAGTAGCTTACTGTTTTTGGCCGGTGAGAGAGAGAGGGGGGGAGAGAGAGAGAGGGAGAGGGAGGGACAGGGAGAGGGAGGGAGAGAGAGGGGGGAAGAGGGATGGACAGGGAGAGGGAGAGAGAGAAGGTGGGAGAGATAGAGGCACTACATATAGGTGCCAGTGGATAGTAAATTAATAATGAACATTGTCACATTTTGACCCCCATGGTGGCACCATTATAATACTTAATATTCTTTTGTCGGTGTAGAGAGACAACACTCTGTAGAGAGTCAATATGGTGTTTTCCACCACGCTCTTCCTCCTTCCTCCTCACCTGTACAGGTAGAACACCTGGTCGTCATGTTGTCATAACTAACATGCTGACCACACCGCTCGCGTCTCGTGCACGAGCGTTGCAAAAATAAATGAACACATACACGTTATTTAATCATTGCACCCACACTGCTCACGCACGCCAACGAGCATCTGCGTTGCCAAATACTAAAACAGAAGTCAGTCATATTTGTGATGCTGAACGCAGTGCAAGTCCTGCCTCTCTCATCTCCTCGTTGGCTTTTAGAAGCACATACCCACGTGCCATCTCCTCATTGGTTATATCCATGTGGGTGATTGAAAGATGAAGAGGTCGGTCAGTCGGTCGTGGTAATACTATGAAAGTTATGCAAAGTCCAAAGAAGAAAAAGCCTGTAAGGTTAACCATTTTATGTGTTGATTAATTGTCGGAGTAGAGGACCGTGTGCACTACAGGTAAAATAACAACTCAACATTTACATCCCATGACAAATTAGCTAGCAACAGCAAGCTAGCTAGCTAAATTGCCATAAATGTTTAGTGCTTTTCGACCTGTCCCCAAAATTATATAATTGGTTCATAGTTTGTTTTGATATTTCAACCTGCGTGTTGTGATCGCGTTTGGTGTGGGGGGACAAAATCAATTTGCGCACAATGGCGCACACGCGTGTCTGGTCTAGGCATGGTGTAACCCTCCTTCTGTACCAACACCACCACCTCCACCACCTCCTCCTCAGCCTCCTCCACCACCTCCTCCTCAGCCTCCTCCACCACCACCTCCTCCTCACCCTCCACCACCTCCTCCTCCTCCACCACCTCTTCCTCCTCCACCACCACCACCACCTCTTCTTCCTCCTCCACCACCACCACCTCTTACTCCTCCTCCACCTCCACCTTCACCACCACATCCACCCCCACCTCCTCCTCCTCCACCACCTCCTCCACCAACTCCTCCTCCTCCACCTCCTCCACCACCTCCTCCTCCACCACCTCCTCCACCACCTCCTCCTCCACCACCACCTCTTCGTCCTCCACCACCATCTCCAACACCTCCCCCTCAGCCTCCTCCACCACCACCACCTCCTTACCTCCACCACCACTACCTCTTCCTCCTCCACCACCACCTCTTCTTCCTCCTCCACCTTCACCACCACTTCCACCCCACCTCCTCCTCATCCTCCACCACCTCCTCCACCAACTCCTCCTCCTCCACCTTCACCACCACCTCCTCCACCACCACCACCACCTCCTCCTCCACCACCTCCTCTTCCTCCACCACCACCTATTCTTCCTCCATCACCACCACCACCACCTCCTCCTCCACCACAACCACCTCCACCACCACCACCACCTCCACCACCACCTCTTCCTCCTCCTCCATCTTGACCACCACCTCCTCCATCTTCACCACCTCCTCCATCTTCACCACCTCCTCCACCACCACCACCACCACCTCTTCCTCCTTCACCACCACCTCCTCCTCCTCTACTACCACCACCTCTTCCTCCTCCTCCACCTTCACCACCTCCTCCTTCTCCACAACCACCTCCTCCACCACCACCTCCTCCTCACTACCTTCACCACCTCCTACTCCTCCACCACCACCTAGACCTCCTCCACCTTCACCACCACCTCTTCCTCCTCCACCACCACCTCCTCCTCCACCACCACCTCCACCACCACCTCTTCCTCCTCCTCCATCTTGACCACCACCTCCTCCATTTTCACCACCTCCTCCATCTTCACCACCTCCTCCACCACCACCACCACCACCTCTTCCTCCTTCACCACCACCACCACCTCCTCCTCCTCTACTACCACCACCTCTTCCTCCTCCTCCACCTTCACCACCTCCTCCTTCTCCACAACCACCTCCTCCACCACCTCCTCCTCACTACCTTCACCACCTCCTACTCCTCCACCACCACCTAGACCTCCTCCACCTTCACCACCACCTCTTCCTCCTCCACCACCAACACCTCCTCCACCACCTCCTCCTCCTCCACCACAACCACCTCCACCACCACCACCTCTTCCTCCTCCTCCATCTTCACCACCACCTCCTCCTCCTCCTTCTTCACGACCTCCTCCTCCTCCACCACCACCACCTCTTCCTCCTCCACCACCACCACCACCTCCTCCTCCTCCTCTTCCTCTACCACCACCACCTCTTCCTCCTCCTCCACCTTCACCACCTCCTCCTTCTCCACAACCACCTCCTCCACCACCTCCTCGTGGCCTTAATGGCGATGTACTCTTATAATATCCACCCGGCACAGCCAGAAGAGGACTGGCCACCCGTCAGAGCCTGATTCCTCTTTAGGTTTCTTCCTAGGTTCCTTCCTTTCTAGGGAGTTTTTGTAGCCAACATGCTTCTGCATCTTCATTGCTTGCTGTTTGGGGTTTTAGGCTAGGTTTCCTTATAGCACTTTGTGACATCAGCTGATGTAAAAATGGATTTATAAATACATTTGATTGATTGAATGATCTGCCAACCCCCATGGTCATTGATCTGGGCCTCCCCCAAGCCATACCTGCCATGTACACATAATTATTGTGGTATCTCTAATGTAAATAAATACTATACTTGTAATCCACAGGAGGATGGTGGAACCTTAATTAGGGAGGACGGGCTTGTGGTAATGGCTGGAGCAGAATAGGTGGAATGGTATCAAATACATGGTTTCCATGTGTTTGATTCCATTCCATTCTTTAAAAAAAAAGGATAAAAAATGTATTTGTGTAACTAGGCAAGTCAAATTTTTATTTTCAATGACAGCCTAGGAACAGTGGGTTATCTGCCTTGCTCAGGAGCAGAACGACAGACTTTTACCTTGTCAGCTCGGGGATTCGATCTTGCAAACTTTCGGGTTACGAGCACAACGCTCTAACCACTAGGCTACCTGTCGCCCCTACACTCTAACCACTAGGCTACCTGTCGCCCCTTCACTCTAACCACTAGGCTACCTGTCGCCCCTACACTCTAACCACTAGGCCACCTGTCGCCCCTACACTCTAACCACTAGGCTACCTGCCGCCCCTCCACTCTAACCACTAGGCTACCTGCCTCCCCTCCACTCTAACCACTAGGCTACCTGTCGCCCCTCCACTCTAACCACTAGGCTACCTGCCGCCCCTCCACTCTAACCACTAGGCTACCTGCCTCCCCTCCACTCTAACCACTAGGCTACCTGCCGCTCCTCCACTCTAACCACTAGGCTACCTGCCTCCCCTTCACTCTATCCACTAGGCTACCTGCCTCCCCTCCACTCTAACCACTAGGCTACCTGCCACCCCTCCACTCTAACCACTAGGCTACCTGCCACCCCTACACTCTAACCACTAGGCTACCTGCCGCCCCTACACTCTAACCACTAGGCTACCTGCCACCCCTACACTCTAACCACTAGGCTACCTGCTGCCCCTCCACTCTAACCACTAGGTTACCTGCCGCCCCTCCACTCTAACCACTAGGCTACCTGCCGCCCCTCCACTCTAACCACTAGGCTACCTGCATACCCCCTCCACTCTATCCACTAGGCTACCTGCCTCCCCAATATAACCACTAGGCAATATAACCACTAGGCTACCTGCCGCCCCTACACTCTAACCACTAGGCTACCTGCCGCTCCTCCACTCTAACCACTAGGCTACCTGCCGCCCCTACACTCTAACCACTAGGCTACCTGCCTCCCCTCCACTCTAACCACTAGGCTACCTGCCTCCCCTCCAATCTAACCACTAGGCTACCTGCCGCCCCTACACTCTAACCACTAGGCTACCTGCCTCCCCTCCACTCTATCCACTAGGCTACCTGCCTCCCCTTTTTCAGATCTCTCCATTTGCTTATTTCCAGGTATTATTATGAGTCGTCCTCCCCTCAGCAGCCTCCTGTGTTGTAATGCATCTCTCTATTACACCCACCCCTTATCTTCTATTTATCCAGAAGGTAATTTAATTACTGGGGATCATATGGGTGTCCAATACAGTTAATTCGGGAACTATTCAGACCCCTTGAATTTTTCCACATTTTGTTACATTACAGCCTTATTCTAAAATTGATTAAATTGCCCCCCCCCCCTCATCCATCTACACACAATAACCCATGATGACATCACAATAACCCTTAATGACATCACAATAACCCACAATGACAAAGGAAAAACACGTTTTTAGACATTTATAAAATAATAAAACACAGAAATATCACATTTACTTAAGTATTCAGACCCTTTACTCAGTACTTTGTTGAAGCACCTTTGGCAGCGATTACAGCCTTGTGTCTTCTTGGGTATGACGCTACAAGCTTGGCACACCTGTATTTGGAGAGTTTCACCCATTCTTCTCTGCAGATCCTCTCAAAGCTCTGTCATTTTGGTTGGGGAGTGTTTCTGCACAGCTATTTTCAGGTCTCTCCAGAGAAGTTCGATCGGGTTCAAGTCTGGGCTCTGGCTGGGCCACTTAAGGACATTCAGAGACTTGTCCCGAAGCCACACCTGCATTGTCTTGGCTGTGTGTTTAGGGTCGTTGTCCTATTGGAAGATGACTCTTCGGCCAGTCTGAGGTCCTGAGCGCTCTGGAGCAGGTGTTTTCATCAATGATCTCTCTGTACTTTGCTCCGTTCATCTTTCCCTAGATCCTGACTAGTCTCCCAGTCCCTGCCGCTGAAAAACATCCCCACAGCATGATGTTGCCACCATCATGCTTCACCGTAGGGATGTTGCCAGGTTTCCTCCAGATATGACTCTTGGTATTCAAGACAAAGAGTTCAATCTTGGTTTCATCAGACCAGAGAATCTTGTTTCTCATGGTCTGAGAGTCCTTTAGGTGCCTTTTGGCAAACTCCAAGTGGGCTGTCATATGCTTTTACTGAGGAGTGGCTTCTCTAACATAAAGGCCTGATTGGTGGAGTGTTGCAAAGATGGTTGTCCTTCTGGAAGGTTCTTATATCTCCACAAAGGAACTCTAGAGCTCTGTCTGAGGGATTATCGGGTTCTTGGTCACCTCCCTGACCAAGCCCCTTCTCCCCCGATTGCTCAGTTTGGCCGGGCAGCCGGGGGAGAAGGGGCTTGGTGGTTCAAAACTTTTTCAATTTAAGAATGATGGAGGCCACTTTCAATCCTGCAAACATTTCAGTTGTTTTTTTAATATAAATTTGCAAAGAAAATCTAAAAACCTGTTTTTGCTTTTTCATTTTGGGGTATTGTGTGTTGTTTTAATCAGTTTTAAAATATGGCTGTAATGTAACAACAAAATGTGGAAAGGGGAAGGGGTCTGAATACTTTCCGAATGCACCTTATATTCCTCCCATGTTTGTGTATATAATATTGAGTTGATGCTGGGATGAATTTAAGGGTATAAAATATAATAGTATTATTCAAACGTGATAATCTATTCAACGATGTTTCTACTGTAAAGAAAGGTAAACTGGTTATGTATAAGTCTAAATGTTCGTGTGTGTCTTACGAATGAATAAATCCGATTTTAGTTTTAAAATTATATACCAGAGACTTTTTATGAAGAGCATACTGTGACTATGCATTTTTATAGCAACTTCTCTAGAGTTGTCGTCCTATCAACAGAGATTTTCACTGGAGGAATAACAGAACGTTTAACATTCATGGAGAATTAAATTGTACATTTGCTAAACATGGCATATTCTTCCTGATAGAATAGGATAGAATATAATAGAAAGTTGTAGATCTACGCCACACCTCTTTTTGGGTCGTAACTAGTTACCACAGCCACAAAGTCATAATTACGTCTGAACCCCGCTTATTTCCACCATTTATCTTCTTAAAATCTGATTTTAAACCTAATCCTAACCGTATGTCTAACCCGAATGAAGAGCAAAAAACTAATGTTTGTTTTCATGAATTTTTAGGATAGCCATTTTGACTTTGTCGCTGTGGTAACTAGTGACCACCCTCTTTAGCCACACTCAACATGGTGGAAAACCACTGACGTATGTAAACAAACTACTTTACTACTTTACAGCAACTACGATCTACTGTCGTAAATTGCATTTGGCATCCCCATGCTATGGATACAAGCTTGCTGACAGAAATATGTGTCTACACGTGGGTAAGTTTCCCTTATCAACCAATGATTTTTTTTTGTATGTATTGACACTCGTATTTAGCTAATAAGATCCAGTTTGTTTGTGATACTAACGTTAGCTAGCTACGTTTTGTCAAGCACACTAGTTTCAAGAATGCTAGCTACCAAAACTCATGTTAGCGCCAGTTAGCTAACGTTAACTAACTAGAATTATCTAACTAGTGAAAGTGAACTAGAGTAGTAAAATCTCTCCGTCTCTGGCAGTTGTGTACCGGTGATTTACTGAAGCAATGTCATATGTTAAATATGAACACAGTAGGAACTGCATCTCAATTCGCACTGTCAATACCTCCTGAAACATTGCAGGGAACCAACAGCTATTGGCAGTTAGGACAGGGCCATGTTGAAGACCTGTCAGTGCCCAGGCTCGCTGATGGAGCCCTACAGATGGGGACGGTGCGCCAACTCAGTGGAGGTGGTGGGCATTCGGCTGTGGTCTCTGGTGCGTGTGGCTCATGATGGCATTTTTGTTGTCATGAAGAAATTTATCTAATATCTGCAAAGGGTTGACTTTGTCTCCCTCTGCTGGACATATGGTTTCTGCTTTTGGTGTGTCAATAAAGCTATGTGAATAACATTTTTCTGCGTATGCATTACACAGTATATACAACTAATAAGTTATCTTTCTCTTCTTCTACCTCCCTCATTCTCTTCCTCCTCCACGTCCCCTTCCTCCACCTCCTCTTCTTCCACCTCTTCCCCCACCGCCTCTTCCTCCTCCCTCCAGAGAAAGGAGAGCTGCTGGTGTGTGGCCAGAACCACAGAGGTCAGCTGGGACTGGGTCACTGTTTAGAGGTCACCACCTTTCAACTCTGTCCTCTCATTGGTCAGAGGGTTGCACACGTGTCCTGTGGTTGGGATTTCACACTCGTCCTCACTGGTGAGTGGAAGAGAATGTACTGCTCATTCTCTCTGGGGAGAGAGGCAGAGAATGTACTGGAGCAGCAGCTCTGACCTGGGTCAGGTCTCTGTGACAGTCATCACAACACCTTAGTTGTCAAAACCAGAGACCTGAATGTCTTGACGTATATCTAGGTGTTCATGCTTGTCATTTTATATCAACATGTTTTGTTTCTCCTCTCTCAGATCATGGCCAGGTACTGACGTGTGGATCTAATGCATACGGCCAGTTAGGTGTCTCCGAGCCAATCCCTCATTCTGTGGTGCTGCTGCCCATTCAGTCTGTAAGGGAGCCAGTGATCAGAGTGGCAGCAGGACTCAGACATTCACTAACTGTCACTGGTAAGACATACCTGTCACTGGTAAGACATACCTGTCACTGATAAGACATACCTGTCACTGGTAAGACATACCTGTCACTGATAAGACATACCTGTCACTGGTAAGACATACCTGTCACTGGTAAGACATACCTGTCACTGGTAAGACATACCTGTCACTGGTAAGACATACCTGTCACTGGTAAGACATACCTGTCACTGGTAAGACATACCTGTCACTGGTAAGACATACCTGTCACTGGTAAGACATACCTGTCACTGGTAAGACATACCTGTCACTGGTAAGACATACCTGTCACTGATAAGACATACCTGTCACTGGTAAGACATACCTGTCACTGGTAAGACATACCTGTCACTGGTAAGACATACCTGTCACTGGTAAGACATACCTGTCACTGGTAAGACATACCTGTCACTGATAAGACATACCTGTCACTGGTAAGACATACCTGTCACTGGTAAGACATACCTGTCACTGGTAAGACATACCTGTCACTGGTAAGACATACCTGTCACTGGTAAGACATACCTGTCACTGGTAAGACATACCTGTCACTGGTAAGACATACCTGTCACTGATAAGACATACCTGTCACTGGTAAGACATACCTGTCACTGATAAGACATACCTGTCACTGATAAGACATACCTGTCACTGATAAGACATACCTGTCACTGATAAGACATACCTGTCACTGGTAAGACATACCTGTCACTGGTAAGACATACCGGTCACTGGTAAGACATACCTGTCACTGGTAAGACATACCTGTCACTGGTAAGACATACCTGTCACTGGTAAGACATAAAGACATACCTGTTCACTGACTTCACAGCCACGGAGACTCCAAATGACATTCATAAATATGTTATAATTCTGACTACAGATCCAATCTCTGAATTTAACTTTTACACTCACTCTGGTCTTCATTGCTGTGTGTGGTTCTGTGTAGTGTGTGTCATTGCTTTACGTGGTTCTGTGTAGTGTGTGTCCTCATTGCTGTACGTGGTTCTGTGTAGTGTGTCCTCATTGCTGTACGTGGTTCTGTGTAGTGTGTCCTCATTGCTGTACGTGGTTATGTGTAGTGTGTGTCCTCATTGCTGTACGTGGTTCTGTGTAGTGTGTCCTCATTGCTGTACGTGGTTCTGTGTAGTGTGTCCTCATTGCTGTACGTGGTTCTGTGTAGTGTGTCCTCATTGCTGTACGTGGTTATGTGTAGTGTGTCCTCATTGCTGTACGTGGTTCTGTGTAGTGTGTCCTCATTGCTGTACGTGGTTATGTGTAGTGTGTCCTCATTGCTGTACGTGGTTCTGTGTAGTGTGTCCTCATTGCTGTACGTGGTTCTGTGTAGTGTGTGTGCTATGTAAATAGTTCAGTCTTCTTCTCAGTCACTACAGAGCAGGTGGTTAATAGTGGTTAAGAACGTCGGGCCACTAACCGAAAGGTCTCTGGTTTGAATCGCCGAGTAGGTGAGAAATCTGTCAGTCTTGAGCAATGCACTTAACCCTAATTGCTCCTGTAAGTCGCTCTGAATAAGAGCGTCTGCTAAATGACTCAAATGTGAATGTACTATCATCAATGCTTTCTTTCTAATGGGGCACAACAATAACCAATATGTCTTTCTCCTTGTGTTGTTCTATCTCCAGCCACAGGTAGTGTTTACCAGTGGGGTATGGGTCTCTCTGGCCAGGCTAAGAGAGCTCTGAGTCCACAGCCTGTCCCAAAACACTTCACCTCCAAGGTACCTTGTCTGGTCCCAGGTCTGGAACAGGTGATTTCACACAGTGTTGCTGCAGGCTCCGCCCACTCTGTGAGCCTTACTGGTGAGTGACTGTTATTGCTCTCCAGTCTGCTGTTCTGCTAGTCTCCAGTCTGCTGTTCTGCTAGTCTCCAGTCTGCTGTTCTGCTAGTCTCCAGTCTGCTGTTCTGCTAGTCTCCAGTTTGCTGTTCTGCTAGTCTCCAGTCTGCTGTTCTGCTGTTCTGCTAGTCTCCAGTCTGCTGTTCTGATAGTCTGCAGTCTGCTGTTCTGCTAGTCTCCAGTCTCAGTCTGTTCTGCTGTTCTGCAGTCTGCTGTTCTGCTGTTCTGCTAGTCTCCAGTCTGCTGTTCTGCTAGTCTCCAGTCAGTTGTTCTGCTGTTCTGCTAGTCTCCAGTCTGTTCTGCTAGTCCCCAATCTGCTGTTCTGATAGTCCCCAGTCTGCTGTTCTGCTAGTCTCCAGTCTGCAGTCTGTCTGCTCTGCTAGTCTCCAGTCTCCAGTCTGTTCTGCTAGTCCCCAGTCTGCTGTTCTGCTAGTCTCCAGTCTGCTGTTCTGCTAGTCTCCAGTCTGCTGTTCTGCTAGTCTCCAGTCTGCTGTTCTGCTAGTCTCCAGCCTGCTGTTCTGCTAGTCTCCAGCCTGCTGTTCTGCTAGTCTCCAGTCTGCTGTTCTGCTAGTCTCCAGTATGTTGTTCTGCTAGTCTCCAGTCTGTTGTTCTGCTAGTCTCCAGCCTGCTGTTCTGCTAGTCTCCAGTCTGTTGTTCTGCTAGTCTCCAGTCTGTTGTTCTGCTAGTCTCCAGTCTGTTGTTCTGCTAGTCTCCAGTCTGTTGTTCTGCTAGTCTCCAGTCTGTTGTTCTGCTAGTCTCCAGTCTGCTGTTCTGCTAGTCTCCAGTCTGTTGTTCTGCTAGTCTCCAGCCTGCTGTTCTGCTAGTCTCCAGTCTGTTGTTCTGCTAGTCTCCAGTCTGTTGTTCTGCTAGTCTCCAGTCTGTTGTTCTGCTAGTCTCCAGTCTGTTGTTCTGCTAGTCTCCAGTCTGTTGTTCTGCTAGTCTCCAGTCTGTTGTTCTGCTAGTCTCCAGTCTGTTGTTCTGCTAGTCTCCAGTCTGTTGTTCTGCTAGACTCCAGTCTGCTGTTCTGCTAGTCTCCAGTCTGCTGTTCTGCTGTTCTGCTAGTCTCCAGTCTGCTGTTCTGCTAGTCTCCAGTCTGCTGTTCTGCTAGTCTCCAGTCTCTGTTCTGCTAGTCTCCAGTCTGCTGTTCTGCTAGTCTCCAGTCTGCTGTTCTGCTAGTCTCCAGTCTGCTGTTCTGCTAGTCTCCAGTCTGCTGTTCTGCTAGTCTCCAGTCTGTTGTTCTGCTACTCTCCAGTCTGCTGTTCTGCTGTTCTGCTAGTCTCCAGTCTGCTGTTCTGCTAGTCTCCAGTCTGCTGTTCTGCTAGTCTCCAGTCTGCTGTTCTGCTAGTCTCCAGTCTGCTGTTCTGCTAGTCTCCAGTCTGCTGTTCTGCTAGTCTCCAGTCTGCTGTTCTGCTAGTCTCCAGTCTGCTGTTCTGCTAGTCTCCAGTCTGCTGTTCTGCTAGTCTCCAGTCTGCTGTTCTGCTAGTCTCCAGTCTGCTGTTCTGCTAGTCTCCAGTCTGCTGTTCTGCTAGTCTCCAGTCTGCTGTTCTGCTGTTCTGCTAGTCTCCAGTCTGCTGTTCTGCTAGTCTCCAGTCTGCTGTTCTGCTAGTCTCCAGTCTGCTGTTCTGCTGTTCTGCTAGTCTCCAGTCTGCTGTTCTGCTACTCTCCAGTCTGCTGTTCTGCTAGTCTCCAGTCTGCTGTTCTGCTACTCTCCAGTCTGCTGTTCTGCCAGTCTCCAGTCTGCTGTTCTGCTAGTCTCCAGTCTGCTGTTCTGCTAGTCTCCAGTCTGCTGTTCTGCTAGTCTCCAGTCTGCTGTTCTGCTTGTCCCCAGTCTGCTGTTCTGCTAATCTCCAGTCTGCTGTTCTGCTAGTCTCCAGTCTGCTGTTCTGCTAGTCTCCAGTCTGCTGTTCTGCTAGTCTCCATCTGCTGTTCTGCTGTTCTGCTAGTCTCCAGTCTGCTGTTCTGCTAGTCTCCAGTCTGCTGTTCTGCTAGTCTCCAGTCTGCTGTTCTGCTAGTCTCCAGTCTGCTGTTCTGCTAGTCTCCAGTCTGCTGTTCTGCTAGTCTCCAGTCTGCTGTTCTGCTAGTCTCCAGTCTGCTGTTCTGCTAGTCTCCAGTCTGCTGTTCTGCTAGTCTCCAGTCTGCTGTTCTGCTAGTCTCCAGTCTGCTGTTCTGCTAGTCTCCAGTCTGCTACTCTGCTAGTCTCCAGTCTGCTGTTCTGCTAGTCTCCAGTCTGCTGTTCTGCTAGTCTCCAGTCTGCTGTTCTGCTAGTCTCCAGTCTGTTGTTCTGCTACTCTCCAGTCTACTATTCTGCTAGTCTCTAGTCTGCTAGTCTCCAGTCTGCTACTCTGCTAGTCTCCAGTCTGCTGTTCTGCTAGTCTCCAGTCTGCTACTCTGCTAGTCTCCAGTCTGCTCTTCTGCTAGTCTCCAGTCTGCTGTTCTGCTAGTCTCCAGTCTGCTGTTCTGCTAGTCTCCAGTCTGCTGTTCTGCTAGTCTCCAGTCTGCTGTTCTGCTAGTCTCCAGTCTGCTGTTCTGCTAGTCTCCAGTCTGCTATTCTGCTAGTCTCCAGTCTGCTATTCTGCTAGTCTCCAGTCTGCTGTTCTGCTAGTCTCCAGTCTGCTACTCTGCTAGTCTCCAGTCTGCTGTTCTGCTAGTCTCCAGTCTGCTACTCTGCTAGTCTCCAGTCTGCTATTCTGCTAGTCTCTAGTCTGCTACTCTGCTGTTCTGCTAGTCTCCAGTCTGCTGTTCTGCTAGTCTCCAGTCTGCTGTTCTGCTAGTCTCCAGTCTGCTGTTCTGCTAGTCTCAGTCTGCTATTCTGCTAGTCTCTAGTCTGCTAGTCTCCAGTCTGCTATTCTGCTAGTCTCCAGTCTGCTATTCTGCTAGTCTCCAGTCTGCTACTCTGCTAGTCTCCAGTCTGCTACTCTGCTAGTCTCCAGTCTGCTACTCTGCTAGTCTCCAGTCTGCTGTTCTGCTAGTCTCCAGTCTGCTACTCTGCTAGTCTCCAGTCTGCTATTCTGCTAGTCTGCTATTCTGCTAGTCTCTAGTCTGCTAGTCTCCAGTCTGCTATTCTACTAGTCTCCATTCTACTAGTCTCCAGTCGTCTATTCTGACTTGAGATCCACGTGCTTTACTTGAATTTTCCTATGTACACAAATGAATGATTTAAGAGAGTGTGAATTGCGCCCACAGAAAAGCATTTTACCTCAGAACAACAGAGACCATTTGATGCTTGCTTATTTTTCTTTATTATGTAGTAGAGCAGTGAGTCCCAAACTTCTTATTTTGTTTTATTCAAAACTCAGTCCGACCTTCAACTTCCTCTTGAAAGTTGTAATAGTCTAAAGCACAAGGTGTGATATCTAAATTGGGTATTGCGTCATCAGTTCCTCTCATCATGTTAGTCATTACAGACCTTACAGAGATATTTATAACTAGTCAGAAATGTCCAGATCAACTAGTCCCATGTCAACTAACGTTTTTTAAGCCAATAGATTTCGTTGTAACTCTTGAGTCACTCAAATATCACATGAATACACATTAGACATGGAAAAATGTGTAGAATTGCAAGCAAATTATCTTTTTAAAACTGCAACAAGTTCTCGACAGCCCATGACAAAATGTGTAAAATCGCAGGAAATACTGTAAACTTTAAACCTGACAGTTTGTGTCATGAACAGTGCTTGTCCCTATAGAAATAGACATGGGGGGTTGTGTGTGTTATATTACTCACTGTGAAAATGATTCAGCATTTACCCACCTCTTTCTACCACGACAACACTGGTTTACATACATTCTCCATTGATGTACGCCTTCCTTGGTGATGATCTTTATGCTTGCATTCATCTTGGCACGTTTGTCTGTGTCTCAGTGTTGTATTATAGCAGGGGGTCATGTGTTGTATTATAGCAGGGGGTCATGTGTTATAGCAGGGGGTCATGTGTTATAACAGGGGGTCATGTGTTGTATTATAGCAGGGGGTCATGTGTTATAGGGGTCAGGGGGTCATGGGGGTCATGTGTTATAACGGGGTCATGTGTTGTATTATAGCAGGGGGTCATGTGTTATAGCAGGGGGTCATGTGTTGTATTATAGCATGTGGGGTCATGTGTTGTGTTATAGCAGGGGTCATGTGTTGTGTTATAACAGGGGGTCGTGTGTTGTGTTATAACAGGGGGTCATGTGTTGTATTATAGCAGGGGTCATGTGTTGTATTATAGCAGGGGGTCAGTTGTTATAACAGGGGGTCATGTGTTGTGTTATAACAGGGGGTCATGTGTTGTGTTATAACAGGGGTCATGTGTTATAACAGGGGGGTCATGTGTTATAACAGGGGGTCATGTGTTGTGTTATAGCAGGGGGTCATGTGTTGTGTTATAACAGGGGGTCATGTGTTGTGTTATAACAGGGGGTCATGTGTTGTGTTATAACAGGGGGGGGTCATGTGTTGTGTTATAACAGGGGGTCATGTGTTGTGTTATAACAGGGGTCATGTGTTGTGTTATAACAGGGGTCATGTGTTGTATTTTAACAGGGGGTCATGTGTTTTAACAGGGGGTCGTGTGTTGTGTTTTAACAGGGGGTCATGTGTTGTGTTATAGCAGGGGGTTGTGTGTTATAGCAGGGGGTTGTGTATTATAACAGGGGGTCGTGTGTTATAGCAGGGGGTCATGTGTTGTATTATAGCAGGGGGTCATGTATTATATTATAGTAGGGGTTGTGTATTATAACAGGGGGTCGTGTGTTATAGCAGGGGGTCATGTGTTGTATTATAGCAGGGGGTCATGTGTTATAGCAGGGGGTCATGTGTTGTATTATAGCAGGGGGTCATGTGTTGTATTATAGCAGGGGTCATGTGTTGTATTATAGCAGGGGTCATGTGTTGTGTTATAACAGGGGTCATGTGCTGTATTATAGCAGGGGTCATGTCTTGTATTATAGCAGGGGGTCATGTGTTATAACAGGGGGTCATGTGTTATAACAGGGGGTCATGTGTTATAACAGGGGGTCATGTGTTATAACAGGGGGTCATGTGTTATAACAGGGGGTCATGTGTTATAACAGGGGTCATGTGTTATAACAGGGGGTCATGTGTTATAACAGGGGGTCATGTGTTGTGTTATAACAGGGGGGGGGGTCATGTGTTGTGTTATAACAGGGGTCATGTGTTGTGTTATAACAGGGGTCATGTGTTGTGTTATAACAGGGGTCATGTGTTATAACAGGGGGTCATGTGTTATAACAGGGGTGTGTTATAACAGGGGGTCATGTGTTGTGTTATAACAGGGGGTCATGTGTTATAACAGGGGGTCATGTGTTATAACAGGGGGTCATGTGTTATAACAGGGGGTCATGTGTTATAACAGGGGGGTCATGTGTTGTGTTATAGCAGGGGGTCATGTGTTGTGTTATAACAGGGGGTCATGTGTTGTGTTATAACAGGGGTCATGTGTTGTGTTTTAGCAGGGGGTCATGTGTTGTGTTATAACAGGGGGTCATGTGTTGTGTTATAACAGGGGGTCATGTTGTATTAACAGGGGGTCGTGTGTTGTGTTTTAACAGGGGATCATGTGTTGTGTTATAACAGGGGGTCATGTGTTGTGTTATAATAGGGGTCATGTGTTTTAACAGGGGTCATGTGTTGTGTTATAACAGGGGTCATGTGTTGTGTTATAACAGGGGTCATGTGTTGTGTTTTAACAGGGGGTCATGTGTTGTGTTATAACAGGGGGTCATGTGTTGTGTTATAACAGGGGGTCATGTGTATTAACAGGGGGTCATGTGTTGTGTTTTAACAGGGGGTCATGTGTATTAACAGGGGGTCATGTGTTGTGTTTTAACAGGGGGTCATGTGTTTTAACAGGGGTCATGTGTTGTGTTATAGCAGGGGGTCATGTGTTGTATTATAGCAGGGGGTGTGTGTATTATAACAGGGGGTCGTGTGTTATAGCAGGGGGTCATGTGTTGTGTTATAACAGGGGGTCATGTGTTGTGTTTTAACAGGGGGTCATGTGTTGTATTATAGCAGGGGGGGTCATGTGTTGTATTATAGCAGGGGGTCATGTATTATATTATAGTAGGGGTTGTGTATTATAACAGGGGGTCGTGTGTTATAGCAGGGGGTCATGTGTTGTGTTATAACAGGGGTCATGTGTCATAACAGGGGGGTTGTGTTATAGCAGGGGGTCATGTGTTGTGTTATAACAGGGGGTCATGTGTTGTATTATAGCAGGGGGTCAGTTGTTATAACAGGGGGTCATGTGCTGTGTTATAGCAGGGGGTCATGTGTTGTGTTATAACAGGGGTCATGTGTTGTGTTATAACAGGGGGGGGGTCATGTGTTGTATTATAACAGGGGGTCATGTGTTATAGCAGGGGGTCATGTGTTATAGCAGGGGGTCATGTGTTGTATTATAGCAGGGGGGTCATGTGTTGTGTTGTGTTATAACAGGGGGTCATGTGTTGTATTATAGCAGGGGGTCATGTGTTGTATTATAGCAGGGGGTCATGTGTTGTGTTATAACAGGGGGTCGTGTGTTATAGCAGGGGGGGGTCAGGGGTGTGTTATAACAGGGGTCATGTGTTGTATTATAACAGGGGTCATGTGTTGTGTTATAAAAGGGGGTCATGTGTTATAGCAGGGGGTCATGTGTTGTATTATAACAGGGGGTCATGTGTTATAACAGGGGGTCATGGGGTCAGGGGGTGTTGTGTTATAACAGGGGGTCATGTGTTGTATTATAACAGGGGGTTGTGTATTATAGCAGGGGGTCGTGTGTTATAACAGGGGGTCATGTGTTGTGTTATAACAGGGGGTCATGTGTTGTGTTATAACAGGGGGTCGTGTGTTATATTATAGCAGGGGGTCGTGTGTTATATTATAGTAGGAAAAACTCCCTGGAAAGGCCAAAACCTAGGAAGAAACCTAGAGAAGAACCAGGCTATGTGGGGTGGCCAGTCCTCTTCTGTCTGTGCCGGGTGGAGATTATAACAGAACATGGCCAAGATGTTCAAATGTTCATAAATGACCAGCATGGTCGTATAATAATAATAATAAGGCAGAACAGTTGAAACTGGAGCAGCAGCACGGTCAGGTGGACTGGGGACAGCAAGGAGTCATCATGTCAGTTAGTCCTGGGGCATGGTCCTAGGGCTCAGGTCCTCCGAGAGAGAGAAAGAAAGAGAGAATTAGAGAGAGCATATGTGGGGTTGCCAGTCCTCTTCTGGCTGTGCCGGGTGGAGATTATAACAGAACATGGCCAAGATGTTCAAATGTTCATAAATGACCAGCATGGTCGAATAATAATAAGGCAGAACAGTTGAAACTGGAGCAGCAGCACGGCCAGGTGGACTGGGGACAGCAAGGAGTCATCATGTCAGGTAGTCCTGGGGCATGGTCCTAGGGCTCAGGTCCTCCGAGAGAGAGAGAAAGAGAGAATTAGAGAACGCACACTTAGATTCACACAGGACACCGAATAGGACAGGAGAGGTACTCCAGATATAACAAACTGACCCTAGCCCCCGACACATTAACTACTGCAGCATAAATACTGGAGGCTGAGACAGGAGGGGTCAGGAGACACTGTGGCCCCATCCGAGGACACCCCAGACAGGGCCAAACAGGAAGGATATAACCCCACCCACTTTGCCAAAGCACAGCCCCCACACCACTAGAGGGATATCTTCAACCACCAACTTACCATCCTGAGACAAGGCTGAGTATAGTCCACAAAGAACTCCGCCATGGCACAACCCAAGGGGGGCGCCATCCCAGACAGGATGACCACATCAGTGAATCAACCCACTCAGGTGACGCACCCCTTCCAGGGACGGCAAGAGAGAGCCCCAGTAAGCCAGTGACTCAGCCCCTGTAATAGGGTTAGAGGCAGAGAATCCCAGTGGGAAGAGGGGAACCGGCCAGGCAGAGACAGCAAGGGCGGTTCGTTGCTCCAGAGCCTTTCCGTTCACCTTCCCACTCCTGGGCCAGACTACACTCAATCATATGACCCACTGAAGAGATAAGTCTTCAGTAAGGACTTAAAGGTTGAGACCGAGTTTGCGTCTCTGACATGGGTAGGCAGACCGTTCCATAAAAATGGAGCTCTATAGGAGAAAGCCCTGCCTCCAGCTGTTTGCTTAGAAATTCTAGGGACAATTAGGAGGCCTGCGTCTTGTGACCGTAGCGTACGTGTAGGTATGTACGGCAGGACCAAATCAGAGAGATAGGTAGGAGCAAGCCCATGTAATGCTTTGTAGGTGAGCAGTAAAACCTAACTCAGTGAGGAACGCTGTATATGGCCCAGGAGGCCTGTAAACAGTAGCTATACAGAGTGATTGAGTTGCTGCATAGATTTCATGACTAGAAGCTCAAAAGACGAAAACGTCTTTTATTTTTTTTGTAAATTGAAATTTGCTATCGTAAATGTTAGCAACACCTCCGCCTTTGCGGGATG
Source organism: Oncorhynchus tshawytscha (assembly GCF_018296145.1). NCBI lineage: Eukaryota > Metazoa > Chordata > Actinopteri > Salmoniformes > Salmonidae > Oncorhynchus > Oncorhynchus tshawytscha. The sequence goes on along the minus strand of NC_056447.1, from coordinate 56,357,042 downwards.
CACGGGGGATATGTTCACTAGTGTAGCCAGGAGGTGAGGCCTCATTTAACACAGTAAATTCATCAGGCTTAAGCCATGTTTCAGTCAGGCCAATCACATCAAGATTATGGTCAGTGATTAGTTCATTGACTATAATTGCCTTTGAAGTAAGGGATCTAACATTAAGTAGCCCTATTTTGAGATGTGAGGTATCATGATCTCTTTCAATAATGACAGGAATGGAGGTGGTCTTTATCCTAGTGAGATTGCTAAGGCGAACACCGCCATGTTTAGTTTTGCCCAACTTAGATTGAGGCACAGACATGGTCTCAATGGTGATAGCTGAGCTGACTACACTGACTGTGCTGGTGGCAGACTCCACTAAGCTGGCAGGCTGGATAACAGCTTGCTGCCTGGCCTGCACCCTATCTCATTGTGGAGCTAGAAGAGTTAGAGCCCTGTCTATGTTGGTAGATAAGATGAGAGCACCCCTCCAGCTAGGATGGAGTCCGTCACTCCTCAGCAGGTCAGGCTTGGTCCTGTTTGTGGGTGAGTCCCAGAAAGAGGGCCAATTATCTACAAATTCTATCTTTTGGGAGGGGCAGAAAACAGTTTTCAACCAGCGATTGAGTTGTGAGACTCTGCTGTAGAGCGCATCACTCCCCCTAACTGGGTGGGGGCCAGAGACAATTACTCGATGCCGACACATCTTTCTAGCTGATTTACACGCAGAAGCTATGTTGCGCTTGGTGATCTCTGACTGTTTCATCCTAACATCGTTGGTGCCGACGTGGATAACAATATCTCTATACTCTCTACAATTGCCAGTTTTAGCTTTGGCCAGCACCATCTTCAGATTAGCCTTAACGTCGGTAGCCCTGCCCCCTGGTAAACAGTATATGATCGCTGGATGATTCGTTTTAAGTCTAATACTGCGGGTAATGGAGTCGCCAATGACTAGAGTTTTCAATTTGTCAGAGCTAATGGTGGGAAGTGTAACGGTTTTCTAGTGGTGATGAAGGAGAGTCGGACCAAACTGCAGCGTGTCGATTGCGATCCATATTTATTAAACAAAACGTAAACACGACTAAACACTAAACACTACAAAACAATAAACGTAATGAAAACCGAAAACAGCCTATCTAGTGCAAACTAACAGAGAGTACAAGAGAGTACAAGACACTAAGGACAATCACCCACGACAAACTCAAAGAATATGGCTGCCTAAATATGGTTCCCAATCAGAGACAACGATAAGCACCTGCCTCTGATTGAGAACCACTCCAGACAGCCATAGACTTTGCTAGACAACCCACTAAGCTACAATCCCAATACCACCACCAAAACCCCAAGACAAACACACCACAATTACAAAAACCCCATGCCACACCCTGGCCTGACCAAATACATAAAGATAAACACAAAATACTTTGACCAGGGCGTGACAGAACCCCCCCCCTAAGGTGCGGACTCCCGAACGCACCTCAAAACAATAGGGAGGGTCCGGGTGGGCGTCTGTCCATGGTGGCGGCTCCAGCGCGGGGACGTGGACCCCACTCCTTTAATGTCTTAGTCCCCTCTCCCTTCGTCCCTGGATAGTCCACCGCCGCCGACCATGGCCTAGTAGTCCTCACCCAGAACCCCACTGGACTGAGGAGCAGATCGGGACTGAAGGACAGCTCGGGACCGAGGCAGCTCGGGACTAAGAGGAAGCTCGGGAGTGAGAGGAAGCTCAGGAGTGAGAGGAAGCTCAGGAGTGAGAGGAAGCTCAGGAGTGAGAGGAAGCTCAGGCAGGTCAATAGATCTACCAGCTCCTGGCTGGCTGGTGGTTTCAGCAGATCCTGGCTGACTGGCAGATCCTGGCTGACTGGCAGATCCTGGCTGACTGGCAGATCTGGAAGAGTCTGGTTGACTGGCAGATCTGGAAGAGTCTGGTTGACTGGCAGATCTGGAAGAGTCTGGTTGACTGGCAGATCTGGAAGAGTCTGGTTGACTGGCAGATCTGGAAGAGTCTGGTTGACTGGCAGATCTGGAAGAGTCTGGTTGACTGGCAGATCTGGAAGAGTCTGGTTGACTGGCAGATCTGGAAGAGTCTGGCTGACTGGCAGATCTGGAAGAGTCTGGCTGACTGGCGGCGCTGGGCAGACTGGCGGCGCTGGGCAGACTGGTGGCGCTGGGCAGACTGGCGACGCTGGGCAGACTGGCGACGCTGGGCAGACTGGCGACGCTGGGCAGACTGGCGGCGCTGGGCAGACTGGCGGCGCTGGGCAGACTGGCGGCGCTGGGCAGACTGGCGGCGCTGGGCAGACTGACGACGCTGGGCAGACTGACGACGCTGGGCAGACTGACGACGCTGGGCAGACTGACGACGCTGGGCAGACTGGCGACGCTGGGCAGACTGGCGGTGCTGGGCCGACTGGCGGTGCTGGGCAGACTGGCGATGCTGGGCAGACTGACGGCGCTGGGCAGACTGGCGACGCTGGGCAGACTGGGGGCACTGGCGGTGCTGGGCAGACTGGCGGCACTAGCTGCTCCATATAGGCTGACAGCTCTGGCGGCTTCTTACAGACTGACCGCTCTGGCGGCGTGCTGACCAGTGCAGACTGGCAGCTCCTTGCAGACTGGCAGCTCCTTACAGACTGACAGCTCCGTGCAGACTGACAGCTCCTTGCAGACTGGCTGCTCCTTGCAGACTGGCAGCTCCTTGCAGACTGGCAGCTCCTTGCAGACTGGCAGCTCCTTGCAGACTGGCAGCTTCATGCAGACTGGCAGCTCCATGCAGACTGGCTGCTCTATGCAGACTGACAGCTCTGGCTGCTTCATGCAGACTGACAGCTCAGCTCTGGCTGCTCCATGTAGACTGGCTGCTTCATGCAGACTGGCAGCTCGGGCTGCTTCATGTAGACTGGCTGCTTCATGCAGACTGACAGCTCCGGCTGCTTCATGCAGACTGGCAGCTCTGGCTGCGCTGAACAGGCGGGAGACTCCTGCAGCGCTGTGTCGGAGGAAGGCTCTGGCTGCGCTGAACAGGCGGGAGACTCCGGCAGCGCTGGAGATGAGGAAAGCTCTAACAGCGCTAGAGAGGCGAGGCGCACTGTAGGCCTGATGCGTGGTGCTGGTACTGGTGGTACTGGACCGAGGACACGCACAGGAAGCCTGGTGCGGGGAGCTGCTACCGGAGGGCTGGGGTGTGGAGGTGGTACTGGATAGACCGGACCGTGCAGGCGCACTGGAGCTCTTGAGCACCGAGCCTGCCCAACCTTACCTGGCTCGATGCCCACTCTAGCCCGGCCGATACGAGGAGCTGGAATATACCGAACCGGACTGTGCACCCGCACTGGAGACACCATGCGCTCCACAGCATAACACGGTGCCTGCCCGGTCTCTCCAGCCCCCGGTAAGCACAGGGAGTTTGCGCAGGTCTCCTACCTGGCATAGCCATACTCCCTGTGAGCCCCCCAAGAAATTTTTGGGGCTGACTCTCGGGCTTCCATCCGCTCTGCCGTGCTAGCTCCTCATAATGCCGCCTCTCTGCTTTTGCTGCCTCCAGCTCGGCTTTGGGGCGACAATAATCTCCAGGCTCATTCCAGGGTCCTTTACCGTCCAATTCCTCCTCCCATGTCCATATCTCCAGGTGGTGCAACCTCTCCCACTGTAGCTGCTGCTGCTCCTGCTGCTGCTGCCTCTGTTGCCTCTTCTCCTGTTGCACCTTTGGGCGGCTACACTCCCTGGTTTAGCCCAGGGTCCTCTCCCGTCGAGGATTTCCTCCCATGTCCAGAAATCCTTATTTAGCATCTCCTTTTTCGGCTTCTCCTGCCTGTTGACACGCCGCTTGGTCCGTTGGTGGTGGGTGATTCTGTAACGGTTTTCTAGTGGTGATGAAGGAGAGTCGGACCAAACTGCAGCGTGTCGATTGCGATCCATATTTATTAAACAAAACGTAAACACGACTAAACACTAAACACTACAAAACAATAAACGTAATGAAAACCGAAAACAGCCTATCTAGTGCAAACTAACAGAGAGTACAAGTAAGACACTAAGGACAATCACCCACGACAAACTCAAAGAATATGGCTGCCTAAATATGGTTCCCAATCAGAGACAACGATAAGCACCTGCCTCTGATTGAGAACCACTCCAGACAGCCATAGACTTTGCTAGACAACCCACTAAGCTACAATCCCAATACCACCACCAAAACCCCAAGACAAACACACCACAATTACAAAAACCCCATGCCACACCCTGGCCTGACCAAATACATAAAGATAAACACAAAATACTTTGACCAGGGCGTGACAGGAAGCTTCGGCGTCTCAGCCCCCGTAACGAGAGGAGTAGAGACCAGAGAAGACTCGGCCTCTGACTCCGACTCGCTGCTTAATGGGGAAAACCAGTTGAAAGTTTCTGTCAGCTGAATAAGCGACACCGGTTGAGCGTTCCTACAGCATTTCCTTCCAGAAACCGTGAGAAAGTTGTCCGGCTGCGGGGACTGTGCCAGGGGATTTATACTACTATCTGTACTTACTGGTGGCACAGACGCTGTTTCATCCTTTCCTACACTGAAATTACCCTTGCCTAACGATTGCGTCTGAAGCTGGGCTTGTAGCACAGCTATCCTCGCCGTAAGGCGCGTACAGCGTCTGCAATTAGAAGGCATCATGTTAATGTTACTACTTAGCTTCGGCTGTTGGAGGTCCTGACGAATCGTGTCCAGATAAAGCGTCCGGAGTGAAAAAGTTGAGGAAAAAAATATATATAAATATATAAACGGTAATTAAAAAGTAAAAACCGTAAAGTTGTCAGGTAGCAAAATAGGTTGGCAACAAAACGCACAGCAACTCGAAAACAAGTCTGCAAGTTGTGACCGGAAATGACGTGATGACGCGCGCAAACACAAGCTAACAGAAGCACCGTAACTGGTGAAGGGTCATGTGTTGTATTATAACAAGGGGTCGTGTGTTGTGTTATAACAGGGGGTCATGTGTTGTATTATAACAGGGGGTCGTGTGTTGTGTTATAACAGGGGGTCATGTGTTGTATTATAACAGGGGTCATGTGTTGTGTTATAGCAGGGGGTCATGTGTTGTGTTTTAACAGGGGGTCATGTGTTGTGTTTTAACAGGGGTCATGTGTTGTGTTATAACAGGGGGTCATGTGTTGTGTATTGTATTGTGTTATAACAGGGGGGTCATGTGTTGTGTTATAACAGGGGGTCGTGTATTGTGTTATAACAGGGGTCATGTGTTGTGTTATAACAGGGGTCGTGTATTGTGTTATAGTAGGGGTCATGTGTTATAACAGGGGGTTGTGTATTGTGTTATAACAGGGGGTCGTGTATTGTGTTATAACAGGGGGTCATGTGTTATAACAGGGGTCATGTAATTGTGTTATAGCAGGGGGTCGTGTATTGTGTTATAACAGGGGTCATGTGTATTGTGTTATAACAGGGGGGTCATGTGTTATAACAGGGGTCATGTGTATTGTGTTATAACAGGGGTCATGTGTTATAACAGGGGGTCATGTAAATTGTGTTATAGCAGGGGGTCGTGTATTGTGTTATAACAGGGGGTCGTGTATTGTGTTATAGCAGGGGTCGTGTATTGTGTTATAAACATGTGGGGGTCGTGTATTGTGTTATAACAGGGGTCGTGTATTGTGTTATAACAGGGGGTCATGTGTTATAACAGGGGGTCGTGTATTGTGTTATAACAGGGGGGGGTCATGTGTTATAACAGGGGGTCATGTAATTGTGTTATAACAGGGGGTCGTGTATTGTGTTATAACAGGGGGTCATGTGTTGTGTTTTAACGGGGTCATGTGTTGTGTTATAACAGGGGGGGTCGTGTATTGTGTTATAACAGGGGTCATGTGTTGTGTTATAACAGGGGGGTCGTGTATTGTGTTATAACAGGGGGTCATGTATTGTGTTATAACAGGGGTCATGTTATATTGTGTTATAACAGGGGGTCGTGTATTGTGTTATAACAGGGGGTCGTGTCTAGAATAGTGAGTAACAGCAGTCTATCTGTATTCTGTTCTAGCTGAGGGAGATGTGTTCCTGTGGGGCAGTAATAAGCACGGCCAGCTGACCAGTAGCAGTACAGACTCCTTCCTACCCAGACCTGTCCTCCTAGACCGCTCACCACTGGGTGGAGAGAAGGTTACCCACGTTCACAGTGGCTGGACACACCTGGTGGCCCAAACAGGTGAGAGAGAGAGACACGAAGACCTGTTTTTAGTAGGGAGAAAATGTTTTGGAATGGGCAGGGACTACCTGAACGTGTCTAATGAGAAGTGATTGTTTTCAGTTGCAAAATTGTTCAAATCGGTGTGCCTTATGGAACACACATCAATCCATTTTTTGGGGGCATCGACTCTTAACTAGAGAGTTTAAATATCAGTATTAATGGTGCTGTGGATGATACTGTTGAAAGAGGTAACTCTGGATGATACTGTTGAAAGAGGTACGATCCTAAAGCCTGAAGGTATGATGCATTATAAATGGGCTATAATGCATCGTAAGACACAATATGACCATGTTAGTGTCTACTGTCTATATACAGTATGACCCTGTTAGTGTCTACTGTCTATATACAGTATGACCCTGTTAGTGTCTATATACAGTATGACCCTGTTAGTGTCTGTATACAGTATGACCCTGTTAGTGTCTGTATACAGTATGACCCTGTTAGTGCCTGTATACAGTATGACCCTGTTAGTGTCTGTATACAGTATGACCCTGTTAGTGTCTATATACAGTATGACCCTGTTAGTGTCTTACTACCATTTTATAATGATCCGCAACTCTCTTCCAGAGAGCGGCCGTGTCTTCACTTGGGGCAGAGGCAATTATGGACAGCTGGGGAGGACAGAACTGACCAATCAGAGTGCAGATCAGCAGTCAAGTAGTGCATTGAGAGGAGCTGCCAGCCAATGGACATGTGTCCCTGCAGAAGTCAAGATCCTCTGTGGAGCCTCACAGGTGAGACGGGTCACGGGCGATACGGGTTACGGCCGTCTCGGGTCACGGGCGAGACGGGTCACGGGTTTGTTTGCGACAGTGGCCGCGTTAATAGCAGTCGCGCTACAGAAATGAATGATCAATGATTTCACAAACCTCTTGAAGAGAACTTCGGCCCCAGTCCAGCAGCAGAGGGCAGCAGAAAACTAAAATACGGAGTCCCTGGATATAAAGGTGGTTTTCCACAGAGTAAACGTCTTGATGTCAGGTTGTTGTACTGGTGCGTTGGTTGTTACCTGCATCACTGTCTTCCCTACTAACTGTGTAATAAAGGAACAGTCCAGTGAAAATCTCACTACTTTTTTTTCCTTTTTAAGTTCATGTTCTCTTAACTCATAAATAATGTTGTTGACTCATCCTATATTCGTATTTGTGGCCAATGGATGAATTGGAGAAAAAGAAGAAAAAACACCTATAAAAACCTCACCACTAATGTTTTTTTCAAACAGACTGTTTACAAAATAGAGGATAATGTAAGACTCCTGAGTAGGATGAGCTGGCCAATCAGCGGTCTAGAGGAGGATGAGCTGGCCAATCAGCGGTCTAGAGGAGGATGAGCTGGCCAATCAGCGGTCTAGAGGAGGATGAGCTGGCCAATCAGCGGTCTAGAGGAGGATGAGCTGGCCAATCAGCGGTCTAGAGGAGGATGAGCTGGCCAATCAGCGGTCTAGAGGAGGATGAGCTGGACAATCAGCGGTCTAGAGGAGGATGAGCTGGCCAATCAGCGGTCTAGAGGAGGATGAGCTGGCCAATCAGCGGTCTAGAGGAGGATGAGCTGGCCAATCAGCGGTCTAGAGGAGGATGAGCTGGCCAATCAGCGGTGTAGAGGAGGATGAGCTGGCCAATCAGCGGTCTAGAGGAGGATGAGCTGGCCAATCAGCGGTCTAGAGGAGGATGAGCTGGCCAATCAGCGGTCTAGAGGAGGATGAGCTGGACAATCAGCGGTCTAGAGGAGGATGAGCTGGCCAATCAGCGGTCTAGAGGAGGATGAGCTGGACAATCAGCGGTCTAGAGGAGGATGAGCTGGCCAATCAGCGGTCTAGAGGAGGATGAGCTGGCCAATCAGCGGTCTAGAGGAGGATGAGCTGGCCAATCAGCGGTCTAGAGGAGGATGAGCTGGCCAATCAGCGGTCTAGAGGAGGATGAGCTGGACAATCAGCGGTCTAGAGGAGGATGAGCTGGACAATCAGCGGTCTAGAGGAGGATGAGCTGGCCAATCAGCGGTCTAGAGGAGGATGAGCTGGACAATCAGCGGTCTAGAGGAGGATGAGCTGGACAATCAGCGGTCTAGAGGAGGATGAGCTGGACAATCAGCGGTCTAGAGGAGGATGAGCTGGACAATCAGCGGTCTAGAGGAGGATGAGCTGGCCAATCAGCGGTCTAGAGGAGGATGAGCTGGCCAATCAGCGGTCTAGAGGAGGATGAGCTGGCCAATCAGCGGTCTAGAGGAGGATGAGCTGGCCAATCAGCGGTCTAGAGGAGGATGAGCTGGCCAATCAGCGGTCTAGAGGAGGATGAGCTGGACAATCAGCGGTCTAGAGGAGGATGAGCTGGACAATCAGCGGTCTAGAGGAGGATGAGCTGGCCAATTAGCGGTCTAGAGGAGGATGAGCTGGACAATCAGCGGTCTAGAGGAGGATGAGCTGGCCAATCAGCGGTCTAGAGGAGGATGAGCTGGACAATCAGCGGTCTAGAGGAGGATGAGCTGGACAATCAGCGGTCTAGAGGAGGATGAGCTGGACAATCAGCGGTCTAGAGGAGGATGAGCTGGACAATCAGCGGTCTAGAGGAGGATGAGCTGGACAATCAGCGGTCTAGAGGAGGATGAGCTGGACAATCAGCGGTCTAGAGGAGGATGAGCTGGACAATCAGCGGTCTAGAGGAGGATGAGCTGGCCAATCAGCGGTCTAGAGGAGGATGAGCTGGCCAATCAGCGGTCTAGAGGAGGATGAGCTGGCCAATCAGCGGTCTAGAGGAGGATGAGCTGGCCAATCAGCGGTCTAGAGGAGGATGAGCTGGACAATCAGCGGTCTAGAGGAGGATGAGCTGGACAATCAGCGGTCTAGAGGAGGATGAGCTGGCCAATCAGCGGTCTAGAGGAGGATGAGCTGGACAATCAGCGGTCTAGAGGAGGATGAGCTGGACAATCAGCGGTCTAGAGGAGGATGAGCTGGCCAATCAGCGGTCTAGAGGAGGATGAGCTGGCCAATCAGCGGTCTAGAGGAGGATGAGCTGGCCAATCAGCGGTCTAGAGGAGGATGAGCTGGCCAATCAGCGGTCTAGAGGAGGATGAGCTGGCCAATCCGCGGTCTACTAGCATGACTATGTTTAATGACTGGTATAATTACCATACGCCCACACCATTCTGTTGCTAGGATACGCCCACAACATTCCACCACAGAAAAGCTGCTTTTTTAAACACTTAATTACCATTTCACTCGTATTGTAATTCATTATTGGTCAAATCTGGGAACACTGGACACATTTATGGCGAATGAAAATGTGCCTTCATGCTCACTCACACCCCAGAGACCCACACCTGTATCATCAGTCCCCCCACATTAACAACCAGGCACATACACTAAAAAATACACACATACACTAAAAGTATGTGGCACCCGTTTTAAAAATATAATAAATATTTAACCTTTTATTTAACTGGGCAAGTTAGTTAAGAACAAATTCTTATTTACAATGACAGCCTACCAGGGAACTGTGGGTTAACTGCCTTGTTCAGGGGCAGAACGACAGATTTACACACTGTTGCTGACAGATGTATAAAATCGAGCACACAGCCATGCAATCTCCATAGACAAACATTGGCAGTAAAATGGCCCGTACTGAAGTGCTAAGTGACTTTCAATGTGGCACCGTCATAGGATGCCACCATTCCAACAAGTAAGTTTGTTCAATTTCTGTCCTGCTAGAGCTGCCCCGGTCAACTGTAAGTGCTGATATTGTGAAGTGGAAATGTCTAGGAGCAACAACGGCTCAGCCGCGAAGTGGTAGGCCACACAAGCTTCACAGAACGGGACCGCCTACCGAGTTCCAAACTGCCTCTGGAAGCAACGTCAGCTCATGAACTGTTCGTCGGGAACTTCATGGAATGGGTTTCCATGGCCGGGCAGCTGCACACAAGCCTAACTTCACCATGCTCAATGCCAATCGCCTGCTGGAGTGTAAAGTACACCGTCATTGGAGCAGTGGAAACGCGTTCTCTGGAGTGATGAATCGCGTTTCATTTGGCAGTCTGACGGACAAATCGGAATGTTGACTGTCCTTGGGGAGAGTGTGTTTCCTGTCTAGCCTACATGACTATGTGAGGAATAGACAGGTTGACATTCAACCATTTCATATGATGTAAAGACTTCATCAGATATTTAATTTCTCTCCACAGATTGCCTGTGGATCTGAACATAACCTTGCCATCGTAGGTATGTATGTATGTCATTGAAACAACAAATGATTTGTTCTTCTACTGTATTTGGCTATAAATAGACTTTCCCCAAAATAATTGGATGATGAATGAATGTTAAAATGTACTCTGTCAACCCACTAAGAGGAAGCTGGGGGAGAGGAGGGGACAGGGGAGTTTGGAAAATGGGTCAGCAACTCTTTTTTTTATTTTTTTTATTTTTAAAGCATGTTGTTTTCACTACACTAAGTGCAAGTGACTGAAATGGGTCGTGTCCCAAATGAGACACTATGCCCTATATAGTGCACTACTGTTGACCAGAGCCCTGTGGATTGCAGCTGGCTGTTATGCGTGACTACAGGACACTGCTCTTACTTCCTGGTTTGGGGAACCAACCAGAATACAAAAATACATGCGAGGCTTAATGTGGCATTATGGGGAAAAATGAATATTTGATGGGGTTTTTCCTCGCCTGTTCACTTCTTCAATAAGTGAAGGATTCTCCCGTCTAATGCATGACAAACCTCTGGGTGAAATGTTAAAATAATTAGTGGTTGGGGGGTAAGTCACATACAAATTGCCTGCTGGAGACTGAGCATCAATCCCTGCATCCTCCCCACTGTTTCTTCCACTACCTGTCTCCCCTTCCGATTTCCATTCTGCCTCAATACAATGTAAAATACCTTAAGAAATGTATTGAAATAAATAATTAGTTAGCTATGAAAACACCCTTTTTTTTTATCCAAATGTTGGTGAGGTTAATTACAGTTGACCTGACACATCCAAATATGGAATGGAATTGATGGATAGAATTATATGCATAGAATTCAATAGAACACGTTTGATTGGACGGTGTTACGGTTTTCTTCCGGTGAAAGAGAGGAGGACCAAAATGCAGCGTGGTTATTTATAAACATCTTTAATAAAGATGAAAATACGAACAATATACAAAACAAGAAACGTGAAAAACCGAAACAGCCCTATCTGGTGCAACAAACACAGAGACAGGAACAATCACCCACGAAACACCCAAAGAATATGGCTGCCTAAATATGGTTCCCAATCAGAGACAACGATAAACACCTGCCTCTGATTGAGAACCACTCTAGGCAACCATAGACTTACCTAGAATACTATACTAAACACAACCCCATAAACTACAAAACCCCTAGACAAAACAAACCACATAAATCACCCATGTCACATCCTGGCCTAACCAAAATAATAAAGAGAACACAGAATACTAAGACCAGGGCGTGACAGTACCCCCCTCCCTAAAGGTGCGGACTCCAGGCTGCACACCTAAACCCATAGGGGAGGGTCTGGGTGGGCGTCTGTCCACGGTGGCGGCTCTGGCGCTGGACGTGGACCCCACTTCATCATAGTCTTTGTCCAAGACCAGGGCATGACAGACAGGACCTTTTTAAAGAATTAGTAAGAGAGAGAGAGATATAATGCTTTACAGTTTAACATTAGGGTGAAATGTTAATTATTTTGTTGATGCTTGAGGCGAATTCAAGGGTTTGGATTATAACTATGTCGCCCTATAGGGATTTATAATCTTTGGCTACAGGAAGTAATTACTTCTAGGGAAGACGAGTATCACTGACTGAGTTAATGACTCACACACACACAGTATATGAAAAGCAGAATATGTGTCACTGACAGGGTTAATTAACCAAGTTGCTCTGTGTTAATGAGAAGAGTCAAACACAAGAACAATCACACGGAACTTTTCACAGTTGTATATTGTGTTTGCACAATGAGTCTGCATCACAAATGGCACTCTATTCCCTATATAGTGCACTACTTTAGACCAGATCCCTATAGAATCCTATTCCCTATATAGTGCACTACTTTAGACCAGAGCCCTATATGGTGCACTACTTTAGACCAGAGCCCTATAGAACTCTATTCCCTATATACTGCACTACTTTAGACCAGAAACCCTATATAGTGCACTACTTTAGACCAGAGCCCTATTCCCTAGATAGTGCACTACTTTAGACCAGAGCCCTACAGAACCCTATTCCCTATATAGTGCACTACTTTAGACCAGAGCCCTATATAGTGCACTACTTTAGACCAGAGCCCTATAGAACCCTATTCCCTATATAGTGCACTACTTTAGACCAGAGCCTTATATGGTGCACTACTTTAGACCAGAGCCCTATAGAACCCTATTCCCTATATAGTGCACTATTTTAGACCAGAGCCCTATATAACCCTATATATAGTGCACTACTTTAGACCAGAGCCCTATAGAACCCTAAATATAGTGCACTACTTTAGACCAGAGCCCTATGGAACCCTATTCCCTATATAGTGCACTACTTTTGACCAGAGCCCAATGGGTCCTACTCCAAAGTAGTGTACTATATAGGGAACAGAGTGCCATTTGGGCTCCAAAGTAGTGTACTATATAGGGAACAGAGTGCCATTTGGGACGCGGACCTGTACAGTGTGTGAATAGAGTTTGAGTAGAGTTTAAATACAGGTTGAATAGAGTTTAAATACAGGTTGAATAGAGTTTAAATGCAGGATGAATAGAGTTTGAATACAGGCTGAGTAGAGTTTAAATACAGGCTGAATAGAGTTTGAGTAGAGTTTAAATACAGGCTGAATAGAGTTTGAGTAGAGTTTAAATACAGGCTGAATAGAGTTTGAGTGGAGTTTAAATACAGGCTGAATAGAGTTTGAGTGGAGTTTAAATACAGGCTGAATAGAGTTTGAGTAGAGTTTAAATACAGGCTGAATAGAGTTTAAATACAGGCTGAATAGAGTTTAAATACAGGTTGAATATAGTTTAAATACAGGCTGAATAGAGTTTAAATACAGGATGAATAGAGTTTGAGTGGAGTTTAAATACAGGTTGAATAGAGTTTGAGTGGAGTTTAAATACAGGTTGAGTAGAGTTTAAATACAGGCTGAATAGAGTTTAAATACAGGCTGAATATAGTTTAAATACAGGTTGAGTAGAGTTTTTAAATACAGGTTGAATAGAGTTTAAATACAGGATGAATAGAGTTTGAGTGGAGTTTAAATACAGGCTGAATAGAGTTTGAGTGGAGTTTAAATACAGGTTGAATAGAGTTTGAGTGGAGTTTAAATACAGGTTGAATAGAGTTTGAGTAGAGTTTTAAATACAGGCTGAATAGAGTTTGTTGAATGTAAATAGATTGTTTTACAGTAGAGCCTATTAAAGTGGAATTTACAGCGTTTTAACTACTTTGCAGATATGCAACAGACAATCATAATATTAGTTATTTGTCAAATTCTCAGTTTATGCAACAACTTTATCAGAGGAAGTTATATTCGACTCAAAATTCCGTTACGTGAAGTAAGGCATTGTTGTTGAATAGATGGATGCAGTTCAATGCATGATAACTATAATTCACCAATACATTTCTTGGTCATCCCAAAAAGAATGATCACAAGTCAGTCATAATGTGGCTAATAGGCTAACTTATTTATTTATGAAGCTATTTATGTGGCAAGCTAAAACCAACCGAGCCTAATGTAAGCTAGCTAGCTAGCTGCTGGGAGGATGTCATGGCAACATTGGAGGAGTGGGTGAGTGACCGGCTTTCTCCCCTCATATATCATTTTTTTTCAATGGCCACAGCTAGACGCAGGTGTCGTTTGGTTAGCAGGAAATGTAAATCGCTTTGCTAGCTAGTTATGCTGAACTTGAACGACTGTTATCCAGTCAGCATATCTCTTGTGCAGTGGTGTAAAAATACGTTAAAGTACTACTTAAGTAGTGTTTTGGGGGTATCTGTACTTTACTATTTATATGTTTGACAACTTTTAGTTTTACTTCACTACATTCCCCCCATACTTTTTACTCCATAAAAAGTATGACACCCAAAAGTAGTCGTTACATTTTGAATGCTTAGCAGGACAAGAAAATGGTCCAATTCACACACTGGCATGTATCAAGAGAACTTCCCTGGTCATCCCTACTGCCTCCGATCTGGCATGTATCAAGAGAACTTCCCTGGTCATCCCTACTGCCTCCGATCTGGCATGTATCAAGAGAACTTCCCTGGTCATCCCTACTGCCTCCGATCTGGCATGTATCAAGAGAACTTCCCTGGTCATCCCTACTGCCTCCGATCTGGCATGTATCAAGAGAACATTCCTGTGGCAAATACCTTATTTGCTTAAAGGCCTGCTGTAGTTCTGCGCAACGGTCTAAACTGCAGTCCTGGAAGAGACAGATGTTTTTTTAGGTTTAATTTACTGCAGTGTCTAGTTTCACAAACGCCTTACAACTTACGCCCAAACCGGGCGCGCGCCATCATGCGCAAATTGATTTTGACTTCCCCCCCCCACCCCCCCCACACCAAAAGCGATCACGCATGTTGAAATATCAAAACAAACTCTGAACCAATTATTTAAATTTGGGGACAGGTCGAAAAGCATTAAACATTTATGGCAATTTAGATAGCTTGTAGTTGCAAGCTAATTTGTCCCGGGATATGTTATTTTACCTGAAATGCACAAGGTCCTCTACTCCGACAATTAATCCACACACAAAACAGTCAACCGAGTCGTTTCTAGTCATCTCTCCTCCCAGGCCTTTTCTTCTTTGGACTTTTATATTGCGATTGGCAACTAACTTTCATAAGGTGTATTACCACCACAACCTCAGTTAATCTTTCAATCACCCACGTGGATATAACCAATGAGGAGATGGCACGTGGGCAAATGCTTCTAAAAGCCAATGAGATGAGAGAGGCAGGACTTGCAGCGTGTTCTGCGCAACAAATAGAAGAAACTTCTATTTTAGCGCCTGGCAACGCAGACACTCATTGGCTCGCGCGGTCAGTGTGGGTGCAATGATTGAATAACATGTATGTGTATATTTATTTTCCAACATACGTGACGCGAACGTTGTGGTCAGCATGTTAGTATACGTAATTCCCAAACATTAAGAATTCATGAAAACGTGAAAATGAACATATCTAAGTGCTCTCTTGTCATAAACAAAAGTGTCATTCTTCATGTATATGAACAGATTTTAATAAGATTGAATGTTGCTAAAAATGCTGTCAGTTCCAATTTAATATCATGTTCAAATACACCTAGTGTATTACACAACACAATAAAACCTTTTTGCTGTCTAATGTGGTTTTTGGTTTGGTCATGGTCAAATACAGTGGCACGTGTTTTGGCTCTGTACTCCAGCAGTACTTTGGATTTGAAATGATACACTTATAAGGTTAACGTGCAGACTGTCAGCTTTAATTTGAGGGTATTTTCATCCATGTTGGGTGAACCGTTAAGAAATCACAGCCCTTTTTTTGTAAATAGTCTCCAGATTTTTAGGGGACCAACTGTATTGGGACAAATTCACTTATGTGTATTAAAGTAGTGCAAAGTTTAGTATTTGTTGGATGCTGGTTTGGTTGTGTTTCAGATTATTTGTGCCCAATCGAATAATACCAATGTAGCTGCTACCATGTTTACAGATAATCCTAAATTAATTGTGAATAATGATGAGTGAGAAAGTTAGACACACCAATATCATACCCCCAAGAGATGCTAATGTCTCACCATTATAATCACATGGGAGGTTAGCATTTTATATCACAACCCCAGGAGATGCTAACCTCTCACCATTATAATCACATGGGAGGTTAGCATTTTATATCACAACCCCAAGAGATGCAAACCTCTCACCGTTACAATAACAGGGGAGGTTAGCATTTTATATCATACCCCCAAGAGATGCAAACCTCTCACCATTACAATAACAGGGGAGGTTAGCATTTTATATCATTTTATATCATACCCCCAAGAGATGCAAACCTCTCACCGTTACAATAACAGGGAGGTTAGCATTTTATATCATACCCCAAGACAGGGGATAGCATTTTATATCATGCAAGACCTCTCACCGCATTTTATATCATACAAGAATAACACCGTTACAATGGGAGGTTAGCATTTTATATCATACCCCCAAGAGATGCAAACCTCTCACCGCATTTTATATTACAATAACAGGGGAGGTTAGCATTTTATATCATACCCCCCAAGAGATGCTAACCTCTCACCGTTACAATGACAGGGGAGGTTAGCATTTTATATCATACCCCCAAGAGATGCAAACCTCTCACCATTACAATGACAGGGGAGGTTAGCATTTTTGGAGGGTATGATATTTGTGCGTCTAATTTTCTCACTGATCATTATTCACAACGTACATTCTGAAAGTATTCAGACCCCTTTACTTTCTTTGTTACGTTACATCCTTATACTAAAATGGATTAAATTGTTTTTTTCCCCCTCAATTTACACACAATACCCCATAATGACAAAGCAAAATCATGTATTTATTTTTTTGCTAATTTATTACAAATACAAAAACAGAAATCACATTTACAAAAGTATTCAGACCCATTACTCAGTATTTTTTGTTTGTTTATTTTTTAAATGTTTTCTTGAATATCCAAAACATACAATATACCTGCAGTGAAGCCGCTCAACCACTACATCATACCAGTCATCCAACACAGACTCCCATTCAGAGCGACACACCGTAGCATCCAGGGTCAATGCCTCCACAGTCCCCCAATAGCTCAACCATTCGAGACCCCTCCCACAGCCCCCCCCCCAGAAGAAAAAAAATGAATAAAAATACAATTGAATTCCATTCCCCACCCCCAAGAACCCCCAATGCACCAACAACAACAGAATGAACTAAAGAGAAAAAAGAAAAAGACAGAACAAAACAACAATGCAAAAAAAAACAGGACATCAAGGACAACTAAAATAGTAACAGCCTACTGTATATGTTTGTGTGCATGTCTGGCACTATTACATGTAGGTGTGTGTTCTTGTGTGTGTGTGTGTGTGTGTGTGTGTGTGTGTGTGTGTGTGTGTGTGTGTATGCATGCATGTGTAAAAACCCCTGGCCGGCATCAGCCTCAGGCAAACTGACATTAGCTGTAAAAACACTGCCCCTCAGTGTCATTCAAACATACCTTTAATTATGTTTTTATTTGACTTTATTTTCTAATTTTATCTTTGACCATCATTCTGTCTCCCGCACAGCAACTCCACTCCCACTTGTCTCCAACCCTCAGCCCATCCCATCTATCGCTGCTGGCCACCCTCAGCCCATCCCATCTATCTCTGCTGGCCACCCTCATCCTATCCCATCTATCTCTGCTGGCCACCCTCATCCTATCCCATCTATCTCTGCTGGCCACCCTCATCCTATCCCATCTATCTCTGCTGGGCACCCTCATCCTATCCCATCCATCTCTGCTGGCCACCCTCATCCATCTCTGCTGGCCACCCTCATCCTATCCCATCTATCTCTGCTGGGCACCCTCATCCTATCCCATCCATCTCTGCTGGCCACCCTCATCCTATCTCTGCTGGCCACCCTCATCCTATCCCATCTATCTCTGCTGGCCACCCTCATCCTATCCCATCCATCTCTGCTGGCCACCCTCAGCCCATCCATCTATCTCTGCTGGCCACCCTCATCCTATCCCATCTATCTCTGCTGGCCACCCTCATCCCATCCCATCCATCTCTGCTGGCCACCCTCATCCCCTATCTCTGCTGGCCACCCTCATCCCATCCCATCTATCTCTGCTGGCCACCCTCATCCTATCCCATCTATCTCTGCTGGCCACCCTCAGCCCATCCCATCCATCTCTGCTGGCCACCCCAGCCCATCCCATCTATCTCTGCTGGCCACCCTCATCCTATCCCATCTATCTCTGCTGGCCACCCTCATCCTATCCCATCCATCTCTGCTGGCCACCCTCATCCTATCTCTGCTGGCCACCCTCATCCTATCCCATCTATCTCTGCTGGGCCCTCAGCCCATCCCATCTATCTCTGCTGGCCACCCTCAGCCCATCCATCTATCTCTGCTGGCCACCCTCAGCCCATCCCATCTATCTCTGCTGGCCACCCTCAGCCCATCCCATCTATCTCTGCTGGCCACCCTCAGCCCATCCCATCTATCTCTGCTGGCCACCCTCAGCCCATCCCATCTATCTCTGCTGGCCACCCTCAGCCCATCCCATCTATCTCTGCTGGCCACCCTCAGCCCATCCCATCTATCTCTGCTGGCCACCCTCAGCCCATCCCATCTATCTCTGCTGGCCACCCTCAGCCCATCCCATCTATCTCTGCTGGCCACCCTCAGCCCATCCCATCTATCTCTGCTGGCCACCCTCAGCCCATCCCATCTATCTCTGCTGGCCACCCTCAGCCCATCCCATCTATCTCTGCTGGCCACCCTCAGCCCATCCCATCTATCTCTGCTGGCCACCCTCAGCCCATCCCATCTATCTCTGCTGGCCACCCTCAGCCCATCCCCTCTATCTCTGCTGGCCACCCTCAGCCCATCCCCTATATCTCTGCTGGCCACCCTCAGCCCATCCCCTATATCTCTGCTGGCCACCCTCAGCCCATCCCATCTATCTCTGCTGGCCACCCTCAGCCCATCCCATCTATCTCTGCTGGCCACCCTCAGCCCATCCCATCTATCTCTGCTGGCCACCCTCAGCCCATCCCATCTATCTCTGCTGGCCATCCTCTTCGGATTTCTACACAACATCTTTCAACTATACTGTGATGTTTAACGTACAATTTCACTCTCTCTAATCGAATAGAATCCACAGATTGCGGGTTAAAGATAAATACTTTTACTATGAGTATTAGTAATTGACTGACCCGGTCTCTCCAGATCTCCTAACTGTACTATTTCTAGGGTCAATTTTTTTTAGATCAATGCGTTTTCAGCCATTCCTGAACTTGAGACCAGAAACGGGCTACCGGAAGGCAATTCTGTATCGTCACAACAGAATCTGCAGAGCTTCGACGATTTTATGCCCCAAATATTCAAAATTTTGTTGGTGGCAAGAATTCTAAATAATACTTTTAGCTGAAAAGCACGAAGTCTTGAATCTTGTGTTGTTTTAAATATCAACTCATACACCCTGTACCATGGAATCGGTACATCAAACATCTCTTCCCAACTATTTTGCAATCTGTATGGCTCAGATGTCAACATCCTGGTCCTCAAAATCCTATTTATGCTATTTATATTTGGGGCGGCAGGTGGTTAGAGGTTAGAGCGTTGGTCTAGTAACCGGAAGATTACAAGTTCAAATCCCTGAGTTGACAAGGTCTGTCATTCTGCCCCTAGGCCGTCATTGAAAATAAGAATTTGTTCTTAACTGACTTGACTGATCCTGTCTCGGAGCTCTATGGACAATTCCTTCGACCACATGACTTGGTTTTTGCTCTGACATGCACTGTCAACTGTGGGACCGTATATAGACAGGTGTGTGCTTTTCCAAATCATGTCCAATCAATTGAATTTACCACAGGTGGACTTGTTTTAGAAACATCTCAAGGACAATCCATGGGAACAGGATGCACCTGAGCTCAATTTCGATTCTCATAGCAAAAGGGTCTGAATACTTATGTAAATAAGGTGTTTTAGTTTTCGCTTTGTTTTCGCTTTGTCGTTATTGGGAACTTTGTGTAGATTGAGATTCTTTAAAAAAAAAATTAACGTAACAAAATGTGGGAAAAGTCTGAATACTCTCTGAATGCACTGTAAACAAGTTAGTGCTTTCAATTCATTATTAAATACGTCTTTTCAGTATTTTGAAATGGTTTTGGCTTGCTGAGGATGTCTTTAAAAAAAAAAAGTAAAAAATTTAAGCGATTTAATTTCTGTCCTCCCTCCTCTTTGTCTAATATTTATCCTAGTCGCTCATCCCATACGCACCACCAGCCCAGACAGAGACAGAGGCACAGCTAAACCCTTTTGAAAGCAGAAGATTCCTGCGGCATTAAAGTTTGAACACTGACCCAGTTTCTTCTGCCTCTGTGTTGGTACCAGAGTGTGCTAGGGAGGGGAAACATGGACTCTGGTTGGTTCGCTTTCCTCCTGAAGTGTTCACTGTGGTGGTACCAGAGTGTGCTAGGGAGAGGAAACATGGACTCTGGTTGGTCGCTTTCCTCCTGAAGTGTTCACTCGTCCGTTACTCCACACAAATTTAAAAGCATTTTGGATCAGTGGAAACAACATGGGCTAGACTAGAGGGAGGTTCCATCACATTTCAGTTCCTTTCAAGTCTGTGAAGGGAAGTGAACAAGTGCAAATTTTGGGAGATGGGAGAGATATTTGAGACGTAGACTTAGGTTTGGGAGCATCAGCCGCGTCCTATTAGAGAGATGTTAGTTGGAGAGAGAACCATAGGGATCCTATTAGAGAGGAGATGTTAGTTGGAGAGAGAACCATAGGGATCCTATTAGAGAGGAGATGTTAGTTGGAGAGACAACCATAGGGATCCTATTAGAGAGGAGATGTTAGTTGGAGAGAGAACCATAGGGATCCTATTAGAGAGGAGATGTTAGTCGGAGAGCGAACCATAGGGATCCTATTAGAGAGGAGATGTTAGTTGGAGAGAGAACCATAGGGATCCTATTAGAGAGATGTTAGTTGTCATTGTTGTCATTGGATTTTCAATGGCTGTCTCCCAAATGGTAAACTGTTCCTTTTTATATAGTGTACTACAATACTTTTGACCCCATGGTTCCTGGTAAAATGTAGCGCTCAAAATGTGGAATATGGTGCCATGATATTACAGAGCTTCTCCTCATGGTTGCCAGCAGCATACCACCCTGCATCCCATTGCTGGCTTGCCTCTGAAGCTAAGCAGGGTTGGTCCTGGTCAGTTCCTGGATGGGAGACCAGATGCTGCTGGAAGTGCTGTTGGAGGGCCAGTAGGAGGCACTCTTTCCTCTGGTCTAAAAAAATTATTTTCCAATGCCCCAGGACAGTGATTGGGGACATTGCCCTGTGTAAGATGCAGTGTTTAGGATGGAGCATTAAACGGGTGTCCTGATTCAGGTCACTAAAGATCCCATGGCACTTATTGTTAGAGTAGGGGTGTTAAACCTGGTTTCCTGGCAAAATTCCCAATTTGGCCCTCATACCATCACGGTCACCTACTCATCCCCAGCTTCCAATTGGCTCATTAGGTCTCTTACTAATGTTCAAATGTAGACTGGCCAATGTGTCTTGACGATGCTGCTGAATTAAGGAATTTTAGATTTTGTGTCGAGTGTGTGTCTCTCTCGCTCTCCTCTCTCTGTCATGTTTTCTTTTTGTGTGTTCTTGGACAGGATATATATTGTGGAACAGGATGTACAAACTATGCACTTAGTTGCCACGGCAACGTTCGTAGCGGGGTTCTGTATTTGTGTGTTCCGGTGTGGGGAGTGTGTCCTTGAATGAACAAAGCACCACACCTGAGGTTCTCTTCTCTTCTCTCGTCATACATTTACATTACATTTAATCATTTAGCAGACGCTCTTATCCAGAGCAACTTAGTTTAAATCCATTCATCTTAAGATAACACATTTTAACAAGCAAACGTGGAACAATTTATTTTCTACGCTCCACTTTTACTCAGGCCAGTTTATTAGGTACACCCATTGACATTCCCGCACCACCTCTACCAGCCTGTGCCGTTGACACCACCTCCACCAGCCTGTACCGTTGACACCACCTCCACCATCCTTTACCGTTGACACCACCTCCACCAGCCTGTACCGTTGACACCACCTCCACCAGCCTGTACCGTTGACACCACCTCCACCAGCCTGTACCGTTGACACCACCTCCACCAGCCTATACCGTTGACACCACCTCCACCAGCCCGTACCGTTGACACCACCTCCACCAGCCTGTACCGTTGACACCATAACACCACCTCCACCAGCCTATACCGTTGACACCACCTCCACCAGCCCGTACCGTTGACACCACCTCCACCAGCCTGTACCGTTGACACCATAACACCACCTCCACCAGCCCGTACCGTTGACACCACCTCCACCAGCCCGTACCGTTGACACCATCTCCACCAGCCTGTACCGTTGACACCACCTCCACCAGCCCGTACCGTTGACACCATAACACCACCTCCAACAGCCCGTACCGTTGACACCATAACACCACCTCCACCAGCCTGTACCGTTGACACCACCTCCACCAGCCTGTACCGTTGACACCATCACACCAGCCCGTACCGTTGACACCATAACACCACCTCCACCAGCGTGTACCATTGACACCACCTCCACCAGCCTGTACCGTTGACACCACCTCCACCAGCCTGTACCGTTGACACCACCTCCACCATCCTGTACCGTTGACACCACCTCCACCAGCCCGTACCATTGACACCACCTACACCATCCTGTACCGTTGACACCATAACACCACCTCCACCAGCCTATACCGTTGACACCACCTCCACCAGCCTATACCGTTGACACCACCTCCACCAGCCTGTACCGTTGACACCACCTCCACCAGCCTATACCATTGACACCACAACACCACCTCCACCAGCCCGTACCGTTGACACCATAACACCACCTCCACCAGCCTATACCGTTGACACCATAACACCACCTCCACCAGCCTATACCGTTGACACCACCTCCACCAGCCTATACCGTTGACACCATAACACCACCTCCACCAGCCTGTACCGTTGACACCACCTCCACCAGCCTATACCGTTGAAACCACCTCCACCAGCCTATACCGTTGAAACCACCTCCACCAGCCTGTACCGTTGACACCACCTCCACCAGCCCGTACCGTTGAAACCACCTCCACCAGCCCGTACCGCTGACACCATAACACCACCTCCACCAGCCTATACCGTTGACACCACCTCCACCAGCCCGTACCGTTGACACCACCTCCACCAGCCCGTACCGTTGAAACCACCTCCACCAGCCCGTACCGTTGACACCATAACACCACCTCCAACAGCCCGTACCGTTGACACCATAACACCACCGTCACTATCCCGCACCGTTGACACCACCTCCACCAGCCCGTACCGTTGACCACCTCCACCAGCCTATACCGTTGACACCACCTCCACCAGCCTGTACCGTTGACACCACCTCCACCAGCCTGTACCGTTGACACCATCACACCAGCCCGTACCGTTGACACCATAACACCACCTCCACCAGCCTGTACCATTGACACCACCTCCACCAGCCTGTACCGTTGACACCACCTCCACCAGCCTGTACCGTTGACACCACCTCCACCAGCCTATACTGTTGACACCACCTCCACCAGCCTGTACCGTTGACACCACCTCCACCAGCCCACCGTTGACACCACCTCCACCAGCCTGTACCGTTGACACCATAACACCACCTCCACCTGCCTGTACCGTTGACACCATAACACCACCTCCACCAGCCTGTACCGTTGACACCACCTCCACCAGCCCGTACCGTTGACACCACCTCCACCAGCCCGTACCGTTGACACCACCTCCACCAGCCCGTACCGTTGACACCATAACACCACCTCCACCAGCCTATACCATTGACACCACAACACCACCTCCACCAGCCTATACCGTTGACACCATAACACCACCTCCACCAGCCTATACCGTTGACACCATAACACCACCTCCACCAGCCTATACCGTTGACACCACCTCCACCAGCCTATACCGTTGACACCACCCCCACCAGCCCGTACCGTTGACACCATAACACCACCTCCAACAGCCCGTACCGTTGACACCATAACACCACCGTCACCAGCCTATACCGTTGACACCATAACACCACCTCCACCAGCCTATACCGTTGACACCACCTCCACCAGCCTATACCGTTGACACCACCTCCACCAGCCTGTACCGTTGACACCACCTCCACCAGCCCGTACCGTTGACACCATAACACCACCTCCAACAGCCCACCGCTGACACCATAACACCACCGTCACTATCCCGTACCGTTGACACCACCTCCACCAGCCTGTACCGTTGACACCACCTCCACCAGCCTATACCGTTGACACCACCTCCACCAGCCTGTACCGTTGACACCATCACACCAGCCCGTACCGTTGACACCATAACACCACCTCCACCAGCCTATACCGTTGACACCACCTCCACCAGCCTGTACCGTTGACACCACCTCCAACAGCCTGTACCGTTGACACCACCTCCACCAGCCTGTACCGTTGACACCATAACACCACCTCCACCAGCCTATACCGTTGACACCACCTCCACCAGCCTGTACCGTTGACACCACCTCCACCAGCCTGTACCGTTGACACCACCTCCACCAGCCTGTACCGTTGACACCACCTCCACCAGCCTGTACCGTTGACACCACCTCCACCAGCCCGTACCGTTGACACCATAACACCACCTCCAACAGCCCGTACCGTTGACACCATAACACCACCGTCACTATCCCACCGTTGACACCACCTCCACCAGCCCGTACCGTTGACACCACCTCCACCAGCCTGTACCGTTGACACCATCACACCAGCCCGTACCGTTGACACCATAACACCACCTCCACCATCCTGTACCGTTGACAGCACCTCCACCAGCCCGTACCATTGACACCACCTCCACCATCCTGTACCGTTGACACCACCTCCACCTGCCTATACCGTTGACACCACCTCCACCAGCCTGTACCGTTGACACCACCTCCACCAGCCTATACCGTTGACACCACAACACCACCTCCACCAGCCTGTACCGTTGACACCATAACACCACCTCCACCAGCCTATACCGTTGACACCATAACACCACCTCCACCAGCCCGTACCGTTGACACCATAACACCACCTCCACCAGCCTATACCGTTGACACCATAACACCACCTCCACCAGCCTATACCGTTGACACCACCTCCACCAGCCTGTACCGTTGACACCACCTCCACCAGCCTGTACCGTTGACACCACCTCCACCAGCCCGTACCGTTGACACCATAACACCACCTCCACCTGCCTGTACCGTTGACACCATAACACCACCGTCACTATCCCGTACCGTTGACACCACCTCCACCAGCCTGTACCGTTGACACCACCTCCACCAGCCTATACCGTTGACACCACCTCCACCAGCCTGTACCGTTGACACCACCTCCACCAGCCTGTACCGTTGACACCATCACACCAGCCCGTACCGTTGACACCATAACACCACCTCCACCAGCCTGTACCATTGACACCACCTCCACCAGCCTGTACCGTTGACACCACCTCCACCAGCGTATACTGTTGACACCACCTCCACCAGCCTGTACCGTTGACACCACCTCCACCAGCCCGTACCGTTGACACCACCTCCACCAGCCTGTACCGTTGACACCATAACACCACCTCCACCTGCCTGTACCGTTGACACCATAACACCACCTCCACCAGCCTGTACCGTTGACACCACATCCACCAGCCCGTACCGTTGACACCATAACACCACCTCCACCAGCCTATACCATTGACACCACAACACCACCTCCACCAGCCTATACCGTTGACACCATAACACCACCTCCACCAGCCTATACCGTTGACACCATAACACCACCTCCACCAGCCTATACCGTTGACACCACCTCCACCAGCCTATACCGTTGACACCACCCCCACCAGCCCGTACCGTTGACACCATAACACCACCTCCAACAGCCCGTACCGTTGACACCATAACACCACCGTCACCAGCCTATACCGTTGACACCATAACACCACCTCCACCAGCCTATACCGTTGACACCACCTCCACCAGCCTATACCGTTGACACCACCTCCACCAGCCTGTACCGTTGACACCACCTCCACCAGCCCGTACCGTTGACACCATAACACCACCTCCAACAGCCCGTACCGTTGACACCATAACACCACCGTCACTATCCCGTACCGTTGACACCACCTCCACCAGCCTGTACCGTTGACACCACCTCCACCAGCCTATACCGTTGACACCACCTCCACCAGCCTGTACCGTTGACACCATCACACCAGCCCGTACCGTTGACACCATAACACCACCTCCACCAGCCTATACCGTTGACACCACCTCCACCAGCCTGTACCGTTGACACCACCTCCAACAGCCTGTACCGTTGACACCACCTCCACCAGCCTGTACCGTTGACACCATAACACCAGCCTGTACCGTTGACACCACCTCCACCAGCCTGTACCGTTGACACCACCTCCACCAGCCTGTACCGTTGACACCATAACACCACCTCCACCTGCCTGTACCGTTGACACCATAACACCACCTCCACCAGCCTATACCGTTGACACCACCTCCACCAGCCTGTACCGTTGACACCATCACACCAGCCCGTACCGTTGACACCATAACACCACCTCCACCAGCCTGTACCATTGACACCACCTCCACCAGCCTGTACCGTTGACACCATAACACCACCTCCACCAGCCTATACCGTTGACACCACCTCCACCAGCCTGTACCGTTGACACCACCTCCACCAGCCTGTACCGTTGACACCACCTCCACCAGCCTGTACCGTTGACACCACCTCCACCAGCCTGTACCGTTGACACCACCTCCACCAGCCTGTACCGTTGACACCACCTCCACCAGCCCGTACCGTTGACACCATAACACCACCTCCAACAGCCCGTACCGTTGACACCATAACACCACCTCCACCATCCTGTACCGTTGACAGCACCTCCACCAGCCCGTACCATTGACACCACCTCCACCATCCTGTACCGTTGACACCACCTCCACCTGCCTATACCGTTGACACCACCTCCACCAGCCTGTACCGTTGACACCACCTCCACCAGCCTATACCGTTGACACCACAACACCACCTCCACCAGCCTATACCGTTGACACCATAACACCACCTCCACCAGCCCGTACCGTTGACACCATAACACCACCTCCACCAGCCTATACCGTTGACACCATAACACCACCTCCACCAGCCTATACCGTTGACACCACCTCCACCAGCCTGTACCGTTGACACCACCTCCACCAGCCTGTACCGTTGACACCACCTCCACCAGCCCGTACCGTTGACACCATAACACCACCTCCAACAGCCCGTACCGTTGACACCATAACACCACCGTCACTATCCCGTACCGTTGACACCACCTCCACCAGCCTGTACCGTTGACACCACCTCCACCAGCCTATACCGTTGACACCACCTCCACCAGCCTGTACCGTTGACACCACCTCCACCAGCCTGTACCGTTGACACCATCACACCAGCCCGTACCGTTGACACCATAACACCACCTCCACCAGCCTGTACCATTGACACCACCTCCACCAGCCTGTACCGTTGACACCACCTCCACCAGCGTATACTGTTTACACCACCTCCACCAGCCTGTACCGTTGACACCACCTCCACCAGCCTGTACCGTTGACACCACCTCCACCAGCCTGTACCGTTGACACCATAACACCACCTCCACCTGCCTGTACCGTTGACACCATAACACCACCTCCACCAGCCTGTACCGTTGACACCACATCCACCAGCCCGTACCGTTGACACCACCTCCACCAGCCCGTACCGTTGACACCATAACACCACCTCCACCAGCCTATACCATTGACACCACAACACCACCTCCACCAGCCTATACCGTTGACACCATAACACCACCTCCACCAGCCTATACCGTTGACACCATAACACCACCTCCACCAGCCTATACCGTTGACACCACCTCCACCAGCCTATACCGTTGACACCACCCCCACCAGCCCGTACCGTTGACACCATAACACCACCTCCAACAGCCCGTACCGTTGACACCATAACACCACCGTCACCAGCCTATACCGTTGACACCATAACACCACCTCCACCAGCCTATACCGTTGACACCACCTCCACCAGCCTATACCGTTGACACCACCTCCACCAGCCTGTACCGTTGACACCACCTCCACCAGCCCGTACCGTTGACACCATAACACCACCTCCAACAGCCCGTACCGTTGACACCATAACACCACCGTCACTATCCCGTACCGTTGACACCACCTCCACCAGCCTGTACCGTTGACACCACCTCCACCAGCCTATACCGTTGACACCACCTCCACCAGCCTGTACCGTTGACACCATCACACCAGCCCGTACCGTTGACACCATAACACCACCTCCACCAGCCTATACCGTTGACACCACCTCCACCAGCCTGTACCGTTGACACCACCTCCACCAGCCTGTACCGTTGACACCATAACACCACCTCCACCAGCCTATACCGTTGACACCACCTCCACCAGCCTGTACCGTTGACACCACCTCCACCAGCCTGTACCGTTGACACCACCTCCACCAGCCTGTACCGTTGACACCACCTCCACCAGCCTGTACCGTTGACACCATAACACCACCTCCACCTGCCTGTACCGTTGACACCATAACACCACCTCCACCAGCCTATACCGTTGACACCACCTCCACCAGCCTGTACCGTTGACACCATCACACCAGTCCGTACCGTTGACACCATAACACCACCTCCACCAGCCTGTACCATTGACACCACCTCCACCAGCCTATACCGTTGACACCATAACACCACCTCCACCTGCCTGTACCGTTGACACCACCTCCACCAGCCTGTACCGTTGACACCACCTCCACCAGCCTATACCGTTGACACCACCTCCACCAGCCTGTACCGTTGACACCATAACACCACCTCCACCAGCCTGTACCGTTGACACCACCTCCACCAGCCTATACCGTTGACACCACCTCCACCAGCCTGTACCGTTGACACCATAACACCACCTCCACCAGCCTATACCGTTGACACCACCTCCACCAGCCTGTACCGTTGACACCACCTCCACCAGCCTGTACCATTGACACCACCTCCACCAGCCTATACCGTTGACACCATAACACCACCTCCACCTGCCTGTACCGTTAACACCACCTCCACCAGCCTGTACCGTTGACACCACCTCCACCAGCCTATACCGTTGACACCACCTCCACCAGCCTGTACCGTTGACACCATAACACCACCTCCACCAGCCTGTACCGTTGACACCACCTCCACCAGCCTATACCGTTGACACCACCTCCACCAGCCTGTACCGTTGACACCACCTCCACCAGCCTATACCGTTGACACCACCTCCACCAGCCTGTACCGTTGACACCACCTCCACCAGCCTGTACCGTTGACACCACCTCCACCAGCCTGTACCGTTGACACCACCTCCACCAGCCTGTACCGTTGACACCATAACACCACCTCCACCAGCCTGTACCGTTGACACCATAACACCACCTCCACCAGCCTGTACCGTTAACACCACCTCCACCAGTCCGTACCGTTGACACCACCTCCACCAGCCTGTACCGTTGACACCATAACACCACCTCCACCAGCCTGTACCGTTAACACCACCTCCATCAGCCCGTACCGTTGACACCACCTCCACCAGCCTGTACCGTTGACACCACCTCCACCAGCCTGTACCGTTGACACCACCTCCAGCAGCCTATACTGTTGACACCACCTCCACCAGCCTGTACCGTTGACACCATAACACCACCTCCACCAGCCTATACCGTTGACACCACCTCCACCAGCCTGTACCGTTGACACCACCTCCACCATCCTGTACCGTTGACACCACCTCCACCAGCCCGTACCGTTGACACCATAACACCACCTCCACCAGCCTGTACCGTTGAAACCACCTCCATCAGCCCGTACCGTTGACACCACCTCCACCATCCTGTACCGTTGACACCACTTCCATCAGCCCGTACCGTTGACACCATAACACCACCTCCACCAGCCTATACCGTTGACACCACCTCCACCAGCCTGTACCGTTGACACCACCTCCACCAGCCTGTACCGTTGACACCACCTCCACCAGCCTGTACCGTTGACACCACCTCCACCAGCCTGTACCGTTGACACCATAACACCACCTCCACCTGCCTGTACCGTTGACACCATAACACCACCTCCACCAGCCTATACCGTTGACACCACCTCCACCAGCCTGTACCGTTGACACCATCACACCAGCCCGTACCGTTGACACCATAACACCACCTCCACCAGCCTGTACCATTGACACCACCTCCACCAGCCTATACCGTTGACACCATAACACCACCTCCACCTGCCTGTACCGTTGACACCACCTCCACCAGCCTGTACCGTTGACACCACCTCCACCAGCCTATACCGTTGACACCACCTCCACCAGCCTGTACCGTTGACACCATAACACCACCTCCACCAGCCTGTACCGTTGACACCACCTCCACCAGCCTATACCGTTGACACCACCTCCACCAGCCTGTACCGTTGACACCATAACACCACCTCCACCAGCCTATACCGTTGACACCACCTCCACCAGCCTGTACCGTTGACACCACCTCCACCAGCCTGTACCATTGACACCACCTCCACCAGCCTATACCGTTGACACCATAACACCACCTCCACCTGCCTGTACCGTTAACACCACCTCCACCAGCCTGTACCGTTGACACCACCTCCACCAGCCTATACCGTTGACACCACCTCCACCAGCCTGTACCGTTGACACCATAACACCACCTCCACCAGCCTGTACCGTTGACACCACCTCCACCAGCCTATACCGTTGACACCACCTCCACCAGCCTGTACCGTTGACACCACCTCCACCAGCCTATACCGTTGACACCACCTCCACCAGCCTGTACCGTTGACACCACCTCCACCAGCCTGTACCGTTGACACCACCTCCACCAGCCCGTACCGTTGACACCACCTCCACCAGCCTGTACCGTTGACACCATAACACCACCTCCACCAGCCTGTACCGTTGACACCATAACACCACCTCCACCAGCCTGTACCGTTAACACCACCTCCACCAGTCCGTACCGTTGACACCACCTCCACCAGCCTGTACCGTTGACACCATAACACCACCTCCACCAGCCTGTACCGTTAACACCACCTCCATCAGCCCGTACCGTTGACACCACCTCCACCAGCCTGTACCGTTGACACCACCTCCACCAGCCTGTACCGTTGACACCACCTCCACCAGCCTATACTGTTGACACCACCTCCACCAGCCTGTACCGTTGACACCATAACACCACCTCCACCAGCCTATACCGTTGACACCACCTCCACCAGCCTGTACCGTTGACACCACCTCCACCATCCTGTACCGTTGACACCACCTCCACCAGCCCGTACCGTTGACACCATAACACCACCTCCACCAGCCTGTACCGTTGAAACCACCTCCATCAGCCCGTACCGTTGACACCACCTCCACCATCCTGTACCGTTGACACCACTTCCATCAGCCCGTACCGTTGACACCACTGTTGTGTCATCGGAAAACTTAATGAAGGTGTTGGAGTCATGCCTGGCCATGCAGTGAACAGGGAGTATCGGAGGGGACTGAGCACACACCCCTGAGGGGCCCCTGTGTTGAGGATCAGCGCGGCGGATGTGTTGTTACCTACCCTTACCACAGGAAGTCCAGGATCCAGTTGCAGAGGGAGGTGTTTAGTCCCAGGATCCTTAGCTTAGTGATGAGCTCAAAGGGCACTATGGTGTTGAACGCTGCGCTGAATGAACAGCATTCTCACATAGGTGTTCGTGGTCGTCTGCTGCAATAACCCATCCCTGACAAGTAGCGGCGAGTTGTGCGTTCCGAGATGTCGTTCTGTACACCGCTGTTGTACTGCGCTGTTATTTGTTATCTGTTTGTGGCCGGGCTTTTTAGCGTGCACCATTCTTGCCATTGACCTTCGACCTCTCGTCAACGAGCTGTTTTCACCCACAGGACTGCCGCTGACTGGATGGTTGTTTTTCTCTTTGTCATGCCATTCTCTATAAACCCTTAGACACTGTCGTACGTGAAAAGCCCAGGAGGCCGTTTCTGATATTCTGGAACCGGTGCGCCTGGCACCGACGATCACACTCAGTCGCTTAGGTTACTAGTTTTGCCCGTTCTAATGTTAAATCCAACAGTAACTGAATGCCTCGATGCCTGTCTGCCTGCTTTCTATAGCGAGCCACGGCCACGTGACTCACTGTCTGTAGGAGCGTGAACGGGGTGGTGTACCTAATACACTATGTACTGGATGTGTGCACAGCAGTGGCCATGTTGGCTTAGAATCCTGACAGGTTGTCATTATTGATGGAGGGGGGGGTCGATAGTTACATATCGACATATTATTTTGGACGATATTACAGATACTGGCTAATGTATTTAATAATAATTTCGTCAGCTAGCGCGAGTCGGCTGTATCTGCACGAAAACTCTTTTTTTTTTTTCCGTCTTCTTTTTAAATAGTGAGCCATGTTTTCAACACCTTTTTTATTTTTACATGACTGATCAAAACTCATTAAAACTCATTTTCTCTCTCTTGCCGCTCTGCAGCAGACGTATAGAGAGTTGTTTGGAGCATTTAATCTCAATACATATACAGTACCAGTACACGTTTCAACTCATTCAAGGGTTTTTCTTTATTTTTTAAACTATTTTCTACGTTATAAAAACTATGAAATAACACATGGAATTATGTAGTAACCTATAATGAACACGAGGGGAGACAGAGAGCTGGTTTCAAGCGCAGGGCACAGCAGGTGTTTATTGTAAAGGACCACAGGAGGAGGCAGAGAGCTGGTTTCAAGCGCAGGGCGCAGCAGGTGTTTATTGTAAAGGACCACAGGAGGAGGCAGGTAGCTGGGTCCAGGGCCAGGCAGAAGGTCATACACAGGAGGAGGCAGGTAGCTGGGTCCAGGGGCAGGCAGAAGGTCATACACAGGAGGAGGCAGGTAGCTGGGTCCAGGTGCAGGCAGAAGGTCATACACAGGAGGAGGCAGGTAGCTGGGTCCAGGGGCAGGCAGAAGGTCATACACAGGAGGAGGCAGGTAGCTGGGTCCAGGGACAGGTAGCTGGGTCATACACAGGAGGAGGCAGGTAGCTGGGTCCAGGGGCAGGCAGAAGGTCATACACAGGAGGAGGCAGGTAGCTGGGTCCAGGGACAGGTAGCTGGGTCATACACAGGAGGAGGCAGGTAGCTGGGTCCAGGGGCAGGCAGAAGGTCATACACAGGAGGAGGCAGGTAGCTGGGTCCAGGGGCAGGCAGAAGGTCATACACAGGAGGAGGCAGGTAGCTGGGTCCAGGGGCAGGCAGAAGGTCATACACAGGAGGAGGCAGGTAGCAGGGTCTAGGGGCAGGCAGAAGGTCATACACAGGAGGAGGCAGGTAGCTGGGTCCAGGGGCAGGCAGAAGGTCATACACAGGAGGAGGCAGGTAGCTGGGTCCAGGGGCAGGCAGAAGGTCATACACCGGGAATCCAAAAAGGTAACAGTACAGGCAGGGAAAAGGCTAATAACATAGTCTGGGAGATGTGGCAAGAGGTTGATGACAGGAAATCTGATAAGCAAAAAACGTTATTGAGGAAAAAACTATGATACACGGGAGGACTAATATGGGAATGAACAGAGCTCCGAATAGAATGTGTAACAAAACAAACAAGACCTCACAATGATGTGGTGCAATGAACTGAACTAAATAGTGTGTGATAATGACATACAGGTGTGTGAACAGGTGATCAGAATTCAGGTGATTGGGATCTGGAGAGTGAGCTGCATTCAGGGGATCTAGGTGTTTGAGAATGTTTGTCTAGCGTTGGCTGTAAAGCATATTTTGAAAATCTGAGATGACAGTGTGATTAACAAAAGGCTAAGCTGTGTCTCAATATGTTTCATTTGTGATTTTCATGAATAGGAAGATATATGTCCGCTGCGTTATGCTAATTAGTTTGAGGCGATGATTACGCTCCCGGATCCGGGTTTGAGAGTCGCAAGAAGTTTTAAGGGGATCTATGTGTTTGAGAGTGTGAATTAGAGAGTGAGCTGTGTTCAGGGGATCTAGGTGTTTGAGAGTGTGAGTTGGAGAGTGAGCTGTGTTCAGGGGATCTAGGTGTTTGAGAGTGTGAATTAGAGAGTGAGCTGTGTTCAGGGGATCTAGGTGTTTGAGAGTGTGAATTAGAGAGTGAGCTGTGTTCAGGGGATCTAGGTGTTTGAGAGTGTGAATTAGAGAGTGAGCTGTGTTCAGGGGATCTAGGTGTTTGAGAGTGTGAGTTGGAGAGTGAGCTGCGTTCAGGGGATCTAGGTGTTTGAGAGTGTGAATTAGAGAGTGAGCTGCGTTCAGGGGATCTAGGTGTTTGAGAGTGTGAGTTGGAGAGTGAGCTGTGTTCAGGGGATCTAGGTGTTTGAGAGTGTGAATTAGAGAGTGAGCTGTGTTCAGGGGATCTAGGTGTTTGAGAGTGTGAGTTGGAGAGTGAGCTGTGTTCAGGGGATCTAGGTGTTTGAGAGTGTGAGTTGGAGAGTGAGCTGTGTTCAGGGGATCTAGGTGTTTGAGAGTGTGAATTAGAGAGTGAGCTGTGTTCAGGGGATCTAGGTGTTTGAGAGTGTGAGTTGGAGAGTGAGCTGTGTTCAGGGGATCTAGGTGTTTGAGAGTGTGAATTAGAGAGTGAGCTGTGTTCAGGGGATCTAGGTGTTTGAGAGTGTGAGTTAGAGAGTGAGCTGCGTTCAGGGGATCTAGGTGTTTGAGAGTGTGAGTTAGAGAGTGAGCTGTGTTCAGGGGATCTAGGTGTTTGAGAGTGTGAGTTGGAGAGTGAGCTGTGTTCAGGGGATCTAGGTGTTTGAGAGTGTGAATTAGAGAGTGAGCTGTGTTCAGGGGATCTAGGTGTTTGAGAGTGTGAGTTAGAGAGTGAGCTGTGTTCAGGGGATCTAGGTGTTTGAGAGTGTGAATTAGAGAGTGAGCTGTGTTCAGGGGATCTAGGTGTTTGAGAGTGTGAGTTAGAGAGTGAGCTACGTTCAGGGGATCTAGGTGTTTGAGAGTGTGAGTTAGAGAGTGAGCTGCGTTCAGGGGATCTAGGTGTTTGAGAGTGTGAGTTAGAGAGTGAGCTGCGTTCAGGGGATCTAGGTGTTTGAGAGTGTGAGTTAGAGAGTGAGCTGTGTTCAGGGGATCTAGGTGTTTGAGAGTGTGAGTTAGAGAGTGAGCTGTGTTCAGGGGATCTAGGTGTTTGAGAGTGTGAGTTAGAGAGTGAGCTGTGTTCAGGGGATCTAGGTGTTTGAGAGTGTGAGTTAGAGAGTGAGCTGTGTTCAGGGGATCTAGGTGTTTGAGAGTGTGAATTAGAGAGTGAGCTGTGTTCAGGGGATCTAGGTGTTTGAGAGTGTGAGTTAGAGAGTGAGCTACGTTCAGGGGATCTAGGTGTTTGAGTTTTAAGCAGGTGTTGTATAACCAAATAAGTGTTAAACAAATCAAAAATATATTTTATTATTTGAGATTCTTCTAAGTAGCTGCCTTGATGACAGCTTTGCGCACTTTTGGCATTCTCTCAACCAGCTTCATGAGGTAGTCACCTGGAATGCATTTCAATTAACAGGTGTGCTTTGTTAAAAGTTTTTAATTTGTGGAATTTCTTTCCTTAAGGCGTTTGAGCCAATCAGTTGTGTTGTGACAAGGTAGGGCAGGTTTACAGAAGATAACCCTATTTGGTAAGAGACCAAGTCCATATTATGGCAAGAACAGCTCAAATAAGCAAAGAGAAACGACAGTCCATCATTACTTTAAGACATGAAGGTCAGTCTATCTGGAAAATTTGTGCAGTTGCAAAAACCATCAAGCGCTATGATGAAACTGGCTTCTCATGAGGTCCGCCATAAGAATGGAAGACCCAGAGTTACCTCTGCTGCAGAGGATATGTTCATTAGAGTTACCAGCCTCAGAAATTGCAGCCCAAATAAATGCTTCACAGAGTTCAAGTAACAGACACATCTCAACGTCAACTGTTCAGAGGAGACTGCGTGAATCAGGCCTTCATGGTCAAATTGCTGCAAAGAAACCACTACTCAAGGACACAAGCTTTGCTGGTGACACTGTCTGTGATTTATTTAGAATTCAAGGCACACCGCATTCTGCAGCGATACGCCATCCCATCTGGTTTGTACTTAATCCCACTATCATTTGTTTTCAACAGAACAATGACACAACACACCTCCAGGCTGTGTAAGGGCTATTTGACCAAGGAGGAGATTGATGGAGTGCTTTATCAGATGACCTGGCCTCCACAATCCCCCGAACTCAACTCAACTGAGATGGTTTGGGATGAGTTGGACCACAGAGAGAAGGAAAAGCAGCCAACAAGCACTCAGCATATGTGGGAACTCCTTCAAGACTGTTGGAAAAGCATTCCTCATGAAGCTGGTTGAGAGAATACCAAGACTGTGCAAAGCTGTCATCAAGGCAAAGGGTGGCTACTTTGAAGAATCTCAAATATAAAATATATTTTTTTTTAGTCACTACATGATTCGATGTGTTATTTCATGGTTTTGATGTCTTCAGTATATTCACTTTATTCTACAATGTATAAAATAGTTTTTAAAAATAAAGGAAAACCCTTGAATGAGTAGATGTGTCCAAACCTTTGACTGGTACTGTATAATTGTGATAATTACAATACATATCGTATTGACACCTAAGTATGCTGATTATATGGTACGGTGAGGTCTCAGCCCTAGTTGTCATATCACACTGGCATAAGCTGCCTGCTGGGAGACATCTTGGTCTGGGAGACATCTTGGTCTGGGAGACATCTTGGTCTGGGAGACATCTTGGTCTGGGAGACATCTTGGTCTGTGACACATCTTGGTCTGGGAGACATCTTGGTCTGGGAGACATCTTGTTCTGGGAGACATCTTGGTCTGGGAGACATCTTGTTCTGGGAGACATCTTGGGCTGTGAGACATCTTGGTCTGTGACACATCTTGGTCTGGGAGACATCTTGGTCTGGGAGACATCTTGGTCTGGGAGACATCTTGGGCTGTGAGACCGAGACAACTTGTTTTATCTGTTCTCTCTGCTGACACAGAACCCAGAGGCTTTTGATCCATTGGTCAGAAAAAATAAGGGAGATGGAGAGATAAAGGGATTCAATCGATGAAAGGAGGGAGAGAGAAATGGGGGAAGAAACAGAAAACAGACAGAACATTGGGAAGGGTAGATGGAACGCTTGAAGATGTGAGCTGTGTTGCCATGACAACGGGGCCTATTAGTTAACCGAACTGTGTTGCCATGGCACGTGTCTCCACGGTGATGCAGCCCTGTCCGGACCACACCCACTAAACCAACAAGCTCCTTTACCAGCTGTCTGAGAGGGAACAGAGAAGAAGAGGAAAGGTGCAGAGACTGTCTGGAGCTGAATGGCAGTGTGTGTTTAACTTTCGTTGAGCCCCCAAGGGGTGGGTGTGGGTGTTTGTGTGTGTGTGTGTGTGTTCGCCTATTTGAATCTACACAGACTACTTTGAAGTCATTGGATTTTTTAAATGTTTTATACCCAACCATTTTTCCTATTCTAGTTGAGCAAATGTGTAATCCTCATTGCCTGGCCATGCAACATCTGAGAAACGAGTGATGTATTCCCAACTAGTTAGTGTTGTATAACCAACTACCAACTAGTGATGTATAACCAGCTACCAACTAGTGCTGTATAACCAACTAGTGATGTATAACCAGCTAGTGATGTATAACCAGCTACCAACTAGTGCTGTATAACCAACTAGTGCTGTATAACCAGCTATTGATGTATAACCAACTACCAACTAGTGATGTATAACCAACTAGTGATGTATAACCAGCTAGTGATGTATAACCAGCTAGTGATGTATAACCAGCTAGTGATGTATAACCAACTAGTGATGTATAACCAACTAGTGATGTATAACCAACTAGTGATGTATAACCATCTAGTGATGTCAGGTCCAACTGACCAGTATATGATGTCAGGTCCAACTGACCAGTATATGATGTCAGGTCCAACTGACCAGTATATGATGTCAGGTCCAACTGACCAGTCTATGATGTCAGGTCCAACTGACCAGTATATGATGTCAGGTCCAACTGACCAGTCTATGATGTCAGGTCCAACTGACCAGTATATGATGTCAGGTCCAACTGACCAGTATATGATGTCAGGTCCAACTGACCAGTATATGTCTGGTCCAACTGACCAGTATATGATGTCAGGTCCAACTGACCAGTATATGATGTCTGGTCCAACTGACCAGTATATGTCAGGTCCAACTGACCAGTATATGATGTCTGGTCCAACTGACCAGTTCACAAAATAGTTGGGAAGTGTTTTTGCACTCAACTGTTTTTACCAGTTGGTGATCTAGTTGGTGATCTCTCAGCCTGGTCACACCAGATCAGTTTGTGGTGTCTTCTCTTAGCCTGGTCACACCAGATCAGTTTGTGCTGTCTTCTCTTAGCCTGGTCAGATCAGTTTGTGCTATCTTGCCAACTCCTATGGTCATTGTCATGCCAAACATATCCAGATCTGGGAACAGGGTAGTTATCTCCTGTTTGTTATCTCTAACTGACCAGTGTCCTCTACCCTCCTCTCCTCATCTCTCCTCTCCAGGGGGTCGCCTGCTCTCTTGGGGGTGGAACGAACATGGGATGTGCGGGGACGGTTCCGAGACAGATGTCAGCGAACCACAGCCCATTCCTGCCCTCCGGCCTCTTGTGATTGGCTGTGGCGCTGGCCACTCTATGGCACTGTGTGCTGTGAGGACAGGTGAAGAGGAGTCTACAGAGGACATGGAGATAGAACAAGCTACACTATAGTTTGAAACTAGCATGTCTGAGCTAAGTTATCAGGACTGTACCTGGGTAAGATCGCGGACCGCTAGTGCCGCTGATATGAAGCCAATGTCTATTGTTTTATCTCTATGGCAGAGGACACCCGGCTCACTGTGGGGCGTGAGAGTAACATGATAGGGTATGAATCATGATCACCCAGTCTATGGGGAATGAGCCTCAGGGGAAAATCTGGGAGGAGGACATTCTGAACGTTGTAAAGTATGTGGGTGTGTCTGTCTGAGCAAAATAGCCAAACCCCGTTATGATTGCTTTGTTGTTGGCCAAAGTGAGGCACGTGTAAGTTCAGTATGACCGGTACATTCTAACTGCCTTCGTAATGTATTTTTATTTCCATCTATGACACATTGCCCTTTTTTGATCCAAGAGGCCGTACTCACAAAGCCTGTCAGAGTAGGAGGGGCTGATCTAGGATCAATTCTAATCAATTCAGAATGTAAACCCCATTTCCAAATGTTCCTAACTGAAAAGCATTGAATTGAATTGAAATTTCAATGTACATCCTGAATTGACTGGAATTAAAAATTGGAATTGACCCTAAACCTACAGTCCATGTAATCGTATTCTTGTAGTCATTTTAAAAGACAAAACCGATCCTAGATCAGCACACACTTGATACATACGGCCAAAAGGTCTGTATTCAGACTGTAAGACGGCAAAATAAACATTGTAACTGGCGTTAGAGACGGGGTCGTTTTGTATGATCAGTGACAGAGGCTGTCATTCCTCGAGCCCAGTCCAGATATGATTCCGGTCAGGGAGATGGATACACAAGTCTGTTAGTCTATACATGATGCCTATGCCTACTACTCATTCAAGGGTTTTTCTATATTTTTTATTATTTTCTACATTGTAGAATAATTTGTGAAGACATCAAAACTATGAAATAACACGTATGGAATCATGTAGTAACCAAAAAAGTGTTAAAACAAAATATATTATTTTAGATTTTTCAAAGTAGCCAACCTTTGCCTTGATGACAGCTTTGCACACTCTTGGCATTCTCTCAACCAGCTTCATGAGGAATGCTTTTCCAACAGTCTTGAAGGAGTTCCCACATATGTTGAACACTTGTTGGCTGCTTTTCCTTCACTCTGCGGTCTAATTCATCTCAGACCTTCTCAATTGCGTTGAGGTCGGGCGATTGTGGAGGCCAGGTCATTTGATAAAGCACTCCATCACTCTACTTCTTGGTCAAATAGCCCTTACACAGCCTGGAGGTGTGTTTTGGGTCATTGCCCTTTTGAAAAACAGATGGGATGGGAGTATCACTGCAGAATGCAGTGGTAGCCATGCTGGTTAAGTGTAAATCACTGACAGTGTCATCAGCAAAGCACCATCACATCTCCTCCTCCATGCTTCACGGTGGGAACCACACATGCAGAGATCATACGTTCATAAACTCTGTGTCTCACATTGCGGTTAGAACCAAAAATATCAAATTTGGGCTAATCAGATCAAAGGACAGATTTCCGCTCGTGTTTCTTGGCCCAAGCAAGTCTCTTCTTATTATTATTATTGGTGTCCTTTAGTAGTGCTTTCTTTGCAGCAATTCAACCATGAAGGCCTGATTCACACAGTCTTCTATGAACAGTTAATGTTGAGATGTGTCTGTTAGTTAAACTCTGAAGCATTTATTTGTGCCTCAATCTGAGGCTGGTAACTCTAATGAACTTGTCCTCTGCAGCAGTGGTAACTCTCGTCTTCCTTTCCTGTGGCAGGTTCCTCATGAGAGCCAGTTTCATCATAGCGCTTGATGATTTTTGCAACTGCGCTATATTTTTTATCTTTATTTAACTAGGCAAGTCAGTTAAGAACAAATTCTTATTTTCAATGACGGCCTAGGAACAGTGGGTTAACTGCCTGTTCAGGGGCAGAACGACAGATTTGTACCTTGTCAGCTCGGGGATTTGAACTTCCAACCTTTCGATTACTAGTCCAACCACGAGGCCACCCTGCCTCCTCATGATTCCATATGTGTTATTTCATAGTTTTGAGGTCTTCACTATTATTCCACAACATAGTGAGCAGTTCAAAGTTTCGACTGGTCCTTTCCCAGTTTGTCTTCCTGATTGATTCATAGGATACATAGATCCATGCCTAGGGCCCTATATATATATATATCCCCTCTTGGCCCTTCCCTCTCCTCTTGTCATGCCAGTGTAAATTCTCATTGATTAACATGGCTATTGATGGCCTGAAGTATATGCTAGGCCAGTGCTGTAGTCCCATCTCTCCAAGTCTGTCACTGGCCCCCTTTTTTATTGCAGTGATCTTGACTGACAGAAAGCACTCAAATCTCCTGGACTCCCTCACTCACCTCTGTGTCCCAAATGGTGCCCCTAATTCCCTTTTGTAGGGCACATGTCTCATAGGGCTCTGGTCAAAAGGAGTATACTTTTTAAGGAATAGGGTTCTGGTCAAAAGTAGTGCACTATATATAGGGAATAGGGTCCTATAGGGTTCTGGTCTAAAGTAGTGCACTATATATAGGGAATAGGGTTCTATAGGGCCCTTGTCTAAAGTAGTGCACTATATAGGGAATAGGGTTCTATAGGGCTCTGGTCTAAAGTAGTGCACTATATAGGGAATAGGGTTCTATAGGGCTCTGGTCTAAAGTAGTGCACTATATAGGGAATAGGGTTCTATAGGGCTCTGGTCTAAAGTAGTGCACTATATAGGGAATCGGGTTCTATAGGGCTCTGGTCTAAAGTAGTGCACTATATAGGGAATAGGGTTCTATAGGGCTCTGGTCTAAAGTAGTGCACTATATAGGGAGTAGGGTACCATTTGGGACACATATTCAGGCTATACTGTTATACAGTGCAATATTGATATTGTATCCGCTGGCCCCGTGGAATGCTATATGTGTACCAGTCCCATTTAAAGGTTATAGGGGTAATATTTGTCATAATTACTGATGTTTGAAGGCCATGTAATAAGAGGTGTTATAAGGATTGGATGACCGGTAAATGTCTTCACTATGTTATGGGGTTATGTTTACATTGAAATACTGCAGGTGTTCTGTCAAATCCTGTCTTGTTTAAATGTTTCCAATTTGAATGGCCCTTGACACCTCTGATGGTGTCTGTCTGTCTGTCTGTCTCTCTGTCTGTCTGTGTGCATTCTGATAAGCGATCGTACAGTTTGCAGAATATATTACAATATCATTGTGTATGTTTATCTATGCAAAGAAATATATGATATGGGATTGGACGGCAGCCTGAAAACATTGATCTCACTGAAATATGAAATTGTGATGAAAAAATGACTGTAAAAAGGCGACATAAAATGAAGATGGACCAATGAATTACTATCTTTGACTTTCTTCAAAAAATAAATCAACACTCATTGAAAAATAATCGTATGTGTTTTAAAATGTTTATTTTTTTTTTCACTATTTAAATGTACACTCTGACTGAACTGTTTCAGAACTTTTCAGGAAAAAATACACAGAAATCCCTAAATAACAAACCAGTTGAAACGATCACTGAAGGGAACGAACACCCTGCAAATAACTAGACACACAGAATGTACACTGTTCAAACCAAACACTGTTCGAGTTTCACAAAAAAACGGACCACAATAGTTTCCTGCTTGTTTGGGTTAATGATTGTTATAAAGGATTACTGCTGGGTCGTATTCATTAGGAGATGGAACGGAAAACGTTTCAAAATATTTTTTAAAACGTGTTACTTATTGGATTAATTTCAAGAAGTCCCTCCCTTGTTTCAGTCCGTTTACTTCCGTTTTGCTGCCTAATGAACATGACCCTGTTGTTTGTTCCATGTTGGACACCATAGTTTCCTCCCATTGTGCTCAGTGAGTTCCATTGGCAGCCATTGGTCCAGCTGTGTTCTGTCAGGAAGCACATCGACATCTCCGTAAGCTGTCAGTCAGTGGGCAGTGTGTTTTTGTAGTTGGTTTCATAAACATGTTGGTCCCTTAATAACAGTAATTACCATATTTAATATTACAAATGATGTAAACTGGGGAATAACCCTGGACTTAAAGCCTGCAGGTATAATGAATTATAAGACTTTATACAGCGTTGTCTCAGTATCATCTCATTGTGACCTAATAACAGTCCTTTAGAGCCATTTTAAAGGTGGGGTTGTACATTTTACACAGAAACATAGCATATTATAAACCTTATAATAAGACATTATAAAGCTATATATACATGCTTTATAACAAGTAATAAAACATAATACCTGCAAGCTAAAAGGGATACCAAATGATGCTTTTACAACCAATTACACTGCTTGGACAAAACATTAGGAACACCTGCTCTTTCTATGACATAGACTGACCAGGTGAATCCAGGTGAGAGCTACGATCCCTTATTGATGTCACTTGTTAAATCCACTTCAATCAATGTAGATGAAGGGGAGGATTGTGTGTGTGCCATTCTGAGGATGATAAAATATTGAAGTGCCTTTGAACAGGGGTATGGAAGTAGGTTCCAGGCGCACCAGTTTGTGTCAAGAACTGCAACGCTTCTGGGTTTTTCACGCTCATCAGTTTCCCCCGTGTGTATCAAGACTGGTCCACCACCCAAAGGACATCCAGCCAACTGGACACAACTGTGGGAATCATTGGAGTCAACAGT
Source organism: Oncorhynchus tshawytscha (assembly GCF_018296145.1). Classification (NCBI taxonomy): domain Eukaryota; kingdom Metazoa; phylum Chordata; class Actinopteri; order Salmoniformes; family Salmonidae; genus Oncorhynchus; species Oncorhynchus tshawytscha. Next base: position 56,313,373 of record NC_056447.1, on the reverse strand, counting down.
GGCCAGCATCCCTGTGGAACGCTTTCGACACCTTGTAGAGTCCGTCGTGCCCTGAAGACTTGAGGCTGTTCTGAGGGCAATATTAGGAAGGTGTTCCTAATGTTTTGGACTCTTTTTGTATTTTCAACTTTTTTGAATTGATATCCACTATGCATTTTTGGGTTTGTTATACTGCCTTGCCTGCCTAAGCTTTCAGATGTTGTACTACTGATTATTGATTTGACTGACAGCTGAACGACTACACTGACTAGTCTTTCATGTTAGTTTAAACAAATTCCCCCTGGTATGATTCAGTAAATTAGAGGCACTTTTCCACTATGATGAAGTGACAGTGTTCTGGCTATGATTTTATTTACAGTAGGTTGGTTTACCTATTAAGTGCCCTCACATGCTGAGAGTTTAAAAACATTTTTTTTTTTTAAATGTTGGTTGGAAAATATAGGCCTACTGTTGCTAATTGGTATTTTCAACCTACAGCCATGACATTGAATAAGAAAGATATACACATTGTTGTTCAACTGCAATTTTGTGTTGATACTTGATAGGCTAAATGTGTGTGTGACATTTCTATCAGGAAGTTAGCCCTAAAGTGGAATTTGTTTAAACAACACAGTTGTAGGTGTGTAACTGATGTTTCTATCAGGAAGTTAGCCCTAAAGTGGAATTTGTTTAAACAACACAGTTGTAGGTTTTTAACTGACCGCTTTGTAATAGCAAATCTGGTAGATGTAATGCCTTGGCTTAGTGATCAACAGCAAAGAAATGACTGGTGTGTTTTAGAAATAATTATATTGCACTTTTTTGTTGTGTGTTTGGTCTCCGATGTGGACAAACAGTATTTAAATCCTAACTTTATCTCAGAAAGTATAATGAAAGGATTATTTTTTTATTTCACAGGTGCAAACAGTCCAAAAGGCTAATAATTATTATTATGTGACAATGACAGTGCAACTTTACTATGTAAAGACTAACTTGGTTTCGTCTGGCTGACATAAGTGATAATCTTTTGGGGAGAGGGGGTGATAGAACCTTCAGAACAGATAATCTGTTTGATCTAGGAACAGAGATAAGAGAAAAGTATAATGAAAGAGATAATCTGTTATTAGAACCGTAGGAACAGAGATTTTTATTTAGGAACAGAGATAACTGTTGGGGAAAGGGGTGATAGGTGAACAGAACAGAACCAAAAGGATAATCTGTTAATAGAATTATTATTATGGAACAGAGATCAATGACAGTGAACAGAGATAATCTGTTACGGGTGATGTAAAGAACTGATAGGTTTCTGTCTGGCTGACATAAGTGATAATCTTTTGGGGAGAGGGGGTGATAGAACCTTAGGAACAGATAATCTGTTGGAGAAAGAGGGTGATAGAACCGTAGGAACAGAGATAATCTGTTGGAGAAAGAGGGTGATAGAACCGTAGGAACAGAGATAATCTGTTGGAGAAAGAGGGTGATAGAACCGTAGGAACAGAAATAATCTGTTGGGGAAAGGGGGGTGATAGAACCGTAGGAACAGAGATAATCTGTTGGAGAAAGGGGGTGATAGAACCGTAGGAACAGAGATAATCTGTTGGGGAAAGGGGGTGATAGAACCGTAGGAACAGAGATAATCTGTTGGGGAGGGTGATAGAACCGTAGAAGGAACAGAGATAATCTGTTAGGGGTGATCTGAACAGAGATAATCTGTTGGAGAAAGGGGGTGATAGAACCGTAGGAACAGAGATAATCTGTTGGGGAAAGGGGGGATAGAACCGTAGGAACAGAGATAATCTGTTGGAGAGAGGGGTGATAGAACCGTAGGAACAGAGATAATCTGTTGGGGAAAGAGGGTGATAGAACTTAGGAACAGAGATAATCTGTTGGAGAAAGGGGGGTGAACCCTAGAACAGAGATAATCGGGAATAGGAACAGAGATAATCTGTTGGGGAAAGAGGGTGATAGAACCGTAGGAACAGAGATAATCTGTTGGAGAAAGTGATAGGGTGAATAGATAATCCGTAGGAACAGAGATAATCTGTTGGAGAGAGGGGGTGATAGAAACGTAGGAACAGAGATAATCTGTTGGGGAAAGAGGGTGATAGAACCGTAGGAACAGAGATAATCTGTTGGAGAAAGGGGGTGATAGAACCCTCAGAACAGAGATAATCTGTTGGGGAATAGAACCGTAGGAACAGAGATAATCTGTTGGGAAAGGGGGTGATAGAACCGTAGGAACAGAGATAATCTGTTGGGGAAAGGGGGTGATAGAACCGTAGGAACAGAGATAATCTGTTGGGGAAAGGGGGTGATAGAACCGTAGGAACAGAGATAATCTGTTGGAGAAAGAGGGTGATAGAACCGTAGGAACAGAGATAATCTGTTGGGGAAAGGGGTGATAGAACCGTAGGAACAGAGATAATCTGTTGGAGAAAGGGGGTTATAGAACCGTAGGAACAGAGATTATCTGTTGGGGAATAGAACCGTACGAACAGAGATAATCTGTTGGAGAAAGGGGGGTGATAGAATTTATCTGAGTAACAGTTTATTATTATTATTTTAAAACAGAAGCAGCACACAAATATTTGATAATCACTCAAAATAAACATTTAGGAGTTCTAACACACAATTTTTGCACACACAAGTGTATAAACAGGTACTAGGCACATACACACCAACAATAGGCACAGAACATTACAGTACATTACAGCACAATAACCAGTGACAGATACTGACCTACATGAGGCTTGACAACAACACTCCCTATGCTGAGTTAGGATGCATCTTAAAACCAAATGGCACCCTATTCCCTATGTAGTGCACTACTTTAGACCAGAGCCCTATGGCACCCTATTCCCTATATAGTGCACTACTTTAGACCAGAGCCCTATAGAACCCTATTCCCTATATAGTGCACTACTTTAGACCAGACCCCTATAGAACCCTATTCCCTATATAGTGCACTACTTTAGACCAAAGCCCTATGGCACTCTATTCCCTATTAGGTGTGCACTAATTTTGATCAGATGTGGTTATTAAAAGGGATTAGGATGCCATTTAGTCTGTGAGGTACAGGTTGCCACTGTAACACCCAATTATTTAAAACTAATTTTACACACACAACAAACAAGGCTGATGTATTATCAGGTGGGGGGTTGGTGTTGCGGTGAGGGGGTCTTATTTTGGGACAGACATATCGTGGTGGGAACACCATGGTTCATTACACAAACTGAGTCTGATGCTGCTGGTCTGCTCCGAGGCTGTCGCTGGGTAGTCTCTACAAACATATCAAAAACAAAACAACACAGACAATTATTACAACAAATGATGTATGAGGGACAGGAGGAAATGATGCTGACGATGGATAGGTTGACTAGGATAACTCTACTATAACAGTGTGGGGGCTAGGATACCTCTACTGTAGCAGTGTAGGGGGCTAGGATACCTCTACTAGAACAGTGTAGGGGCTAGGATACCTCTACTGTAGCAGTGTAGGGGCTAGGATACCTCTACTGTAGCAGTGTAGGGGGCTAGAATACCTCTACTGTAGCAGTGTAGGGGGCTAGGATACCTCTACTGTAGCAGTGTAGGGGCTAGGATACCTCTACTGTAGCAGTGTAGGGGGCTAGGATACCTCTACTGTAGCAGTGTAGGGGCTAGAATACCTCTACTAGAACAGTGTAGGGGGCTAGGATACCTCTACTGTAGCAGTGTAGGGGGCTAGGATACCTCTACTGTAGCAGTGTAGGGGGCTAGGATACCTCTACTGTAGCAGTGTAGGGGCTAGAATACCTCTACTGTAGCAGTGTAGGGGCTAGGATACCTCTACTGTAGCAGTGTAGGGGGCTAGGATACCTCTACTGTAGCAGTGTAGGGGGCTAGAATACCTCTACTGTAGCAGTGTAGGGGGCTAGGATACCTCTACTGTAGCAGTGTAGGGGGCTAGAATACCTCTACTGTAGCAGTGTAGGGGGCTAGAATACCTCTACTGTAGCAGTGTAGGGGGCTAGGATACCTCTACTGTAGCAGTGTAGGGGGCTAGGATACCTCTACTGTAGCAGTGTAGGGGGCTAGAATACCTCTACTGTAGCAGTGTAGGGGGCTAGGATACCTCTACTGTAGCAGTGTAGGGGGCTAGGATACCTCTACTGTAGCAGTGTAGGGGCTAGAATACCTCTACTGTAGCAGTGTAGGGGGCTAGGATACCTCTACTGTAGCAGTGTAGGGGGCTAGGATACCTCTACTGTAGCAGTGTAGGGGGCTAGGATACCTCTACTGTAGCAGTGTAGGGGCTAGGATACCTCTACTGTAGCAGTGTAGGGGGCTAGGATACCTCTACTAGAACAGTGTAGGGGCTAGGATACCTCTACTGTAGCAGTGTAGGGGCTAGGATACCTCTACTATAACAGTGTAGGGGCTAGGATACCTCTACTGTAGCAGTGTAGGGGGCTAGGATACCTCTACTAGAACAGTGTAGGGGCTAGGATACCTCTACTGTAGCAGTGTAGGGGCTAGGATACCTCTACTGTAGCAGTGTAGGGGCTAGGATACCTCTACTATAACAGTGTGGGGGCTAGGATACCTCTACTATAACAGTGTAGGGGCTAGGATACCTCTACTGTAGCAGTGTAGGGGGCTAGGATACCTCTACTAGAACAGTGTAGGGGCTAGGATACCTCTACTGTAGCAGTGTAGGGGCTAGGATACCTCTACTGTAGCAGTGTAGGGGGCTAGGATACCTCTACTGTAGCAGTGTAGGGGCTAGGATACCTCTACTATAACAGTGTGGGGGCTAGGATACCTCTACTGTAGCAGTGTAGGGGCTAGGATACCTCTACTATAACAGTGTGGGGGCTAGGATACCTCTACTATAACAGTGTAGGGGGCTAGGATACCTCTACTGTAGCAGTGTAGGGGCTAGGATACCTCTACTATAACAGTATGTGGGGGCTAGGATACCTCTACTGTAGCAGTGTAGGGGGCTAGGATACCTCTACTAGAACAGTGTAGGGGCTAGGATACCTCTACTGTAGCAGTGTAGGGGCTAGGATACCTCTACTAGAACAGTGTGGGGGCTAGGATACCTCTCCTGTAGCAGTGTAGGGGCTAGGATAACTCTACTATAACAGTGTGGGGGCTAGGATACCTCTACTGTAGCAGTGTAGGGGGCTAGGATAACTCTACTGTAGCAGTGTAGGGGGCTAGGATACCTCTACTGTAGCAGTGTAGGGGGCTAGAATACCTCTACTGTAGCAGTGTAGGGGCTAGGATACCTCTCTATAACAGTGTGGGGGCTAGGATACCTCTAATGTAGCAGTGTAGGGGCTAGAATACCTCTACTGTAGCAGTGTAGGGGCTAGGATACCTCTACTGTAGCAGTGTAGGGGCTAGGATACCTCTACTAGAACAGTGTAGGGGCTAGGATACCTCTCTATAACAGTGTAGGGGCTAGGGTACCTCTACTGTAGCAGTGTAGGGGGCTAGGATACCTCTACTAGAACAGTGTAGGGGGCTAGGATACCTCTCTATAACAGTGTAGGGGCTAGGATACCTCTACTGTAGCAGTGTAGGGGGCTAGGATACCTCTACTAGAACAGTGTAGGGGGCTAGGATAACTCTACTATAACAGTGTGGGGGCTAGGATACCTCTCTATAACAGTGTAGGGGCTAGGATACCTCTCTATAACAGTGTGGGGGCTAGGATACCTCTACTATAACAGTGTAGGGGCTAGGATACCTCTACTATAACAGTGTGGGGGCTAGGATACCTCTCTATAACAGTGTAGGGGGCTAGACTACCTCTCTATAACAGTGTAGGGGCTAGGATACCTCTACTATAACAGTGTAGGGGCTAGAATACCTCTCTATAACAGTGTAGGGGCTAGGATACCTCTCTATAACAGTGTAGGGGGCTAGGATACCTCTCTATAACAGTGTAGGAGGCTAGGATACCTCTCTATAACAGTGTAGGGGCTAGGATACCTCTCTATAACAGTATAGGGGGCTAAGATACCTCTCTATAACAGTGTAGGGGGCTAGGATACCTCTCTATAACAGTGTAGGGGCTAGGATACCTCTACTATAACAGTGTAGGGGCTAGAATACCTCTCTATAACAGTGTAGGGGCTAGGATACCTCTCTATAACAGTGTAGGGGCTAGGATACCTCTACTATAACAGTGTAGGGGCTAGAATACCTCTCTATAACAGTGTAGGGGGCAAGGCTAGGATACCTCTCTATAACAGTGTGGGAGGCTAGGATACCTCTACTAGAACAGTGTAGGGGGCTAGAATACCTCTACTAGAACAGTGTAGGAGACTAGAATACCTCTACTAGAACAGTGTAGGAGACTAGGATACCTCTACTAGAACAGTGTAGTGGGCTAGAATACCTCTACTGTAACAGTGTAGGGGTCTAGAATACCTCTACTAGAACAGTGTAGGGTGCAGGTGGCTATGATAGGCTACGTCTACTATAACAGTGTAGGGGGCTAGAATACCTCTCTATAACAGTGTAGGGGGCTAGGATACCTCTCCTGTAGCAGTGTAGGGGGCTAGAATACCTCTACTGTAACAGTGTAGGGGGCAGGTGGCTATGATTGGCTACCTCTAGTATAAGAGTGTAGGTGGCAGGTGACTAGGCTACCTCTACTATAACACTTTTGGGGGCAGTTGGATATGCTAGGCTACCTCTACTGTAACAGTGTAGGGGTCTAGAATACCTCTACTGTAACAGTGTAGGGTGCAGGTGGCTATGATAGGCTACGTCTACTAGAACAGTGTAGGGGGCTAGAATACGTCTACTATAACAGTGTAGGGGTCTAGAATACCTCTCTTTTAAGAGTGTAGGGGGCTAGAATACCTCTACTGTAACAGTGTAGGGGGCTAGAAAGTTCTACTAGAACAATGTAGGAGTCTAGAATATCTCTACTATAACAGTGTAGGGGGCTAGAATACCTCTACTATAACATTGTAGGAGACTAGAATACCTCTACTAGAACAGTGTAGGAGGCTAGAATACCTCTACTATAACATTGTAGGAGACTAGAATACCTCTACTATAACAGTGTAGAGGGCTAGAATACCTCTACTAGAACAGTGTAGGAGGCTAGGATACCTCTACTAGAACAGTATAGGAGACTAGAATACCTCTACTATAACAGTGTAGGAGACTAGGATACCTCTACTAGAACAGTGTAGGAGACTAGGATACCTCTACTATAACAGTGTAGGAGACTAGAATACCTCTCTATAACAGTGTAGGGGGGTAGAATACCTCTACTATATCAGTGTAGGAGACTAGGATACCTCTACTATAACAGTGTAGGGGGCTAGAATACCTCTACTAGAACAGTGTAGGAGACTAGAATACCTCTCTATAACAGTGTAGGAGACTAGAATACCTCTCTATAACAGTGTAGGGGGCTAGAATACCTCTACTAGAACAGTGTAGGAGACTAGAATACCTCTCTATAACAGTGTAGGAGACTAGAATACCTCTCTATAACAGTGTAGGGGGCTAGAATACCTCTACTATAACAGTGTAGGAGACTAGGATACCTCTACTAGAACAGTGTAGAAGACTAGGATACCTCTACTATAACAGTGTAGGGGGCTAGAATACCTCTACTAGAACAGTGTAGGAGGCTAGAATACCTCTACTAGAACAGTGTAGGAGGCTAGAATACCTCTACTAGAACAGTGTAGGATACTAGGCTTGAATACCTCTACTAGAACAGTGTAGGAAGCTAGAATACCTCTTCTTTTACTGTGTAGGGGGCTAGGCTAGCTCTACTATAACAGTGTAAGGGGCAGGTGACTATGCTAGGCTACCTCTAGTATAACACTTTTGGGGGGCAGTTTGCTATGCTAAGCTACCTCTACTATGCTGGGCTACCTCTACAGAAAGAGTGCAGTGGGGCAGGTGGCTAGGCTAGGCTACCTCTACAAAACAGTGCAGTGAAACAGGTGGCTAGGCTAAGCTAACTCTACAGAATAGTGCAGTGGGGCAGGTGGCTAGGCTAGGCTACCTCTACAGAACAGTGCTGTGTGGCAGGTGGCTATGCTAGGCTAGGCTAACTCTACAGAACAGTGGGGCAGGTGGCTAGGCTAGGCTAGGCTAAGTCTACAGAACAGTACAGGGAGCAGGTGGCTTGGCTACCTCTACAGAACAGTGCAGAGGGGAGGTGGCTAGGCTACCTCTACAGAACAGTGCAGAGGGGAGGTGGCTAGGCTAGGCTACCTCTACAGAACAGTGCAGAGGGGAGGTGGCTAGGCTAGGCTTCCTCTACAGAACAGTACAAGGAGCAGGTGGCTTGGCTACCTCTACAGAACAGTGCAGAGGGGAGGTGGCTAGGCTAGGCTACCTCTCGTATAAGAGTGTAGGTGGCAGGTGACTAAGCTACCTCTACTATAACACTTTTGGGGGCAGTTGGATATGCTAGGCTACCTCTACTGTAACAGTGTAGGGTGCAGGTGGCTATGATAGGCTACGTCTACTATAACAGTGTAGGGGGCTAGGATACCTCTACTATAACAGTGTAGGGGGCTAGAATACCTCTACTAGAACAGTGTAGGGGGCTAGAATACCTCTACTAGAACAGTGTAGGAGGCTAGAATACCTCTACTAGAATCAAATCAAATCAAATCAAATGTATTTATATAGCCCTTCGTACATCAGCTGATATCTCAAAGTGCTGTACAGAAACCCAGCCTAAAACCCCAAACAGCAAGCAATGCAGGTGTAGAAGCACGGTGGCTAGGAAAAACTCCCTAGAAAGGCCAAAACCTAGGAAGAAACCTAGAGAGGAACCAGGCTATGTGGGGTGGCCAGTCCTCTTCTGGCTGTGCCGGGTGGAGATTATAACAGAACATGGCCAAGATGTTCAGAACAGTGTAGGGGGCTAGAATACCTCTACTATAACAGTGTAGGAGGCTAGAATACCTCTACTAGAACAGTGTAGGAGACTAGGATACCTCTACTAGAACAGTGTAGGAGGCTAGAATACCTCTTCTTTTACTGTGTAGGGGGCTAGGCTAGCTCTACTATAACAGTGTAGGGGGCAGGTGACTATGCTAGGCTACCTCTAGTATAACACTTTTGGGGGGCAGTTTGCTATGCTAAGCTACCTCTACTATGCTGGGCTACCTCTACAGAAAGAGTGCAGTGGGGCAGGTGGCTAGGCTAGGCTACCTCTACAAAACAGTGCAGTGAAACAGGTGGCTAGGCTAAGCTAACTCTACAGAATAGTGCAGTGGGGCAGGTGGCTTGGCTACCTCTACAGAACAGTGCAGAGGGGAGGTGGCTAGGCTAGGCTACCTCTACAGAACAGTGCAGAGGGGAGGTGGCTAGGCTTCCTCTACGGAACAGTGCAGAGGGGAGGTGGCTATGCTAGGCTACCTCTACAGAACAGTGCAGAGGGGAGGTGGCTAGGCTACCTCTACAGAACAGTGCAGTGCAGAGGGGAGGTGGCTAGGCTAGGCTAGGCTACCTCTACAGAACAGTGCAGAGGGGAGGTGGCTAGGCTACCTCTACAGAACAGTGCAGAGGGGAGGTGGCTAGGCTAGGCTACCTCTACACGACAGTGCAGAGGGGAGGTGGCTAGGCTAGGCTACCTCTACACAACAGTGCAGAGGGGAGGTGGCTAGGCTAGGCTACCTCTACAGAACAGTGCAGAGGGGAGGTGGCTATGCTAGGCTACCTCTACAGAACAGTGCAGAGGGGAGGTGGTTAGGCTAGGCTACCTCTACAGAACAGTGCAGAGGGGAGGTGGCTAGGCTAGGCTACCGCTACACAACAGTGCAGTGAGGCAGGTGGTGGAATGATGTTAAAGAAAATGTGCTCTGTTAGTTTCTCATCATGGTAAAGGTGGCTGTTTTACCATGTATTTCCCATGCTTGTAGCCAAGGCAAAGACAACATTTGCATTCTTAAGAAGGATATTATTCATGCCCAGATCATGCTTTTGTTGTACAAGTTGCATGTACAGAGGTTCAGTCAGTAGTTGTCGTGCTTTATGCCATGCTCCCATCGTCCCAACTCATGGAAGCACTCATTGACCCCACAAAGAAGTACTGTACAACATATTTTAAAAGCTGTTGGCTTTACAACTGGGCCAAAGAACTACACTGTCTGCAAGAGATAAAGTATAAAACATGAATGCATGTTTGGCCTGTTAAATAAAAACAGAGTCTAACATACTGTTGTATGCAAAATTTATTTCATGCAAGACCTTTTTAGTTTACATCTCGTATTTGAATACTTTAATTTGTGCATAATGTAAAATACATGCATTTACTTTTCCCCAATAATCTCCCAAACCCCATACTGTTCTATACTGAAACCTTAGAATTTTTCTTTACTGAAATAGCATTTACATACGAGCATATAGTTCACCTGTAGTTCTTTTTGACATGTAATCTTCACAAAGGGTGTAACAGTTCAAATCAAACACCACCATCACAGCAGAGACATGATCAGACAAAAGGAAATGGAAAACTTTGCCCAAATAAAACAGGATATATTTTATTTGACTTGTTATATATATTTTACAAGGATTAATGTTAACTGATAAATAAGTAAACTAAAGGCTTGTTAAAGCATCTTCTTGACTTATACGTAAGTATTAGAGCTGTAAAAAAACAACAACAACAACACATTCCTACAGATATAAACAATATATTGTTTATATTGTTACATCAACTCTGCATCGGTGTGTATCCTTATGTATCGTTAAACAAAATGAAAACAGCTCATATTATCTCAGTAGTACGTTTTTTTTTTTCCATTTAAAATGTGGTATATTAATTAAGTTAAGTTTGGTGTACTTAGTGAAGTGTTACTCTTTTGAAAGGAGGTCCCTGTATAAAATTATTTCCTAAAACCAGGGGTTGGAACCGGTTCAGGGGAACGAAAACGATCTACACTGTTCCCGAACAGAACTGCTATTTTAAAAGCTTGGGAACTGGTTAATAACGTTTCTTTTTAACATTCCAGGCATTTTTTTACAGTCCCATAAAAAAACGTAACAATAAAGTGCCTATGCAAAGCCCTCATTCTGTCACTTGGAAAGTTATTCCAGCATCTTCCTGCCAGTTGAAGATCTTTGTGTGTCTAGGCTACTTGCCCCTCCCCCTCCAAAGCACAGGCTACTTGCCCCTCCCCCTCCGAAGCATAGGCTACTTTCCCCTCCCCCTCCAAAGCATTGGCTACTGTAGACCCTTCCCCTCCGAAGCAAAGGCTACTGTAGCCCCTCCTCCGAAGCATAGGCTACTGTAGCCCCTCCCCTCCAAAGCATAGGCTACTGAAAACCCTCCACCTCCTAAGCATAGGCTACTTGCCCCTCCCTCCTGAAGCATAGGCTACTTACCCCTCCCCCTCTGAAGCAGAGGCTACTTGCCCCTCCCCCGAAGCATAGGCTACTTGCTCCTCCCCCTCCAAAGCATAGGCTACTGAAAACCCTCCACCTCCTAAGCATAGGCTACTGTAGCCCCCCCCTCTGAAGAATAGGCTACTGTAGCCCCTCCCCCTCCGAAGCTAGGCTACTGTAGTTTACTGATGTTACAGGCCTAAATCAGAAATTAGGGAGAGAGATTTTTCATTAGAGAAGAATGGATTCACTTTTCCAATGCTAGTTAAGGATAGAATAATCGAAGTTTCACGTTGGATTTATTAACTACAAAAAGGTAAAGCCCCCCCACAGACTGTACAATTTTAGCCATCTTATGCCACGAAAAATGTTTAAGTCTTGGACAAATTCCTAGGTCGTAAACGATTGTCGGACGTCTTGGCTCCTCGTTCAATGAGACAGGGTCTAGGTCTGCTGATTCAGTACCACTAGGTCTTGGCTGGTTCAGTGTGACAGGATCTAGGTCTGCTGATTCAGTACCAATACGTCTTGGCTGGTTCAGTGTGACAGGGTCTAGGTCTGCTGATTCAGTACCACTACGTCTTGGCTGGTTCAGTGTGACAGGGTCTAGGTCTGTTGATTCAGTACCACTACGTCTTGGCTGGTTCAGTGTGACAGGGTCTAGGTCTGCTGGTTCAGTACCACTACGTCTGGCTGGTTCAGTGAGACAGGGTCTAGGTCTGCTGATTCAGTACCTCTAAGCCTTGGCTCCTCGTTCAGTGAGACAGGGTCTAGGTCTGTTGATTCAGTACCACTAGGTCTTGGGTGGTTCAGTGAGACAGGGTCTAGGTCTGCTGATTCAGTACCACTACGTCTTGGCTCCTCGTTCAGTGAGACAGGGTTTAGGTCTGCTGATTCAGTACCTCTATGTCTTGGCTCTTCGTTCAGTGTGACAGGGCCTAGTGTAACAGATGTGAAACGCTAGCTTAGTTAGCGGTGGTGCACGCTAAATAGTGTTTCAATCGGTGACGTCACTTGCTCTGAGACCTTGAAGTAGTAGTTCCCCTTGCTCAGGAAGGGCCGCGGCTTTTGTGGAGCGATGGGTAACGATGCTTCGTGGGTGACTGTTGTTGATGTGTGCAGAGGGTCCCTGGTTCACGCTCGGGTATGGGCGAGGGGACGGTCTAAAGTTATACTGTTACATTAGGTCTGTTGATTCAGTACCACTACGTCTTGGCTGGTTCAGTGAGACAGGGTCTAGGTCTGCTGGTTCAGTGTGACAGGGGCTAGGTTTGCTGATTCAGTACCACTACGTCTTGGCTGGTTCAGTGTGACAGGGTCTAGGTCTGCTGATTCAGTACCACTACGTCTTGGCTCCTCGTTCAATGTGACAGGTTCTAGGTCTGCTGATTCAGTACCACTACGTCTTGGCTCCTCGTTCAATGTGACAGGTTCTAGGTCTGCTGATTCAGTACCACTACGTCTTGGCTGGTTCAGTGTGACAGGTTCTAGGTCTGCTGATTCAGTACCACTACGTCTTGGCTCCTCGTTCAATGAGACAGGGTCTAGGTCTGCTGATTCAGTACCACTAGGTCTTGGCTGGTTCAGTGAGAATAGGTCTAGGTCTGCTGGTTCACTACCACTACATCTTGGTTCGTTCAGTGTGACGGGGTCTAGGTCTGCTGATTCAGTACCACTACGTCTTGGCTGGTTCAGTGTGACAGGGTCTAGGTCTGTTGATTCAGTACCACTACGTCTTGGCTGGTTCAGTGTGACAGGGTCTAGGTCTGCTGGTTCAGTACCACTACGTCTGGCTGGTTCAGTGAGACAGGGTCTAGGTCTGCTGATTCAGTACCTCTAAGCCTTGGCTCCTCGTTCAGTGAGACAGGGTCTAGGTCTGTTGATTCAGTACCACTACGTCTTGGCTCCTCGTTCAGTGAGACAGGGTCTAGCTCTGCTGATTCAGTACCTCTACGTCTTGGCTCCTCGTTCTACGTCTTGGCTGGTTCAGTGAGACAGGGTCTAGGTCTGCTGGTTCAGTGTGACAGGGGCTAGGTTTGCTGATTCAGTACCACTCGTCTTGGCTGGTTCAGTGTGACAGGGTCTAGGTCTGCTGATTCAGTACCACTACGTCTTGGCTGGTTCAGTGACATGTGTGCAGAGGGTCCCTGGGGTCTAGTTATACTGTTTCTAGGTCTGTTGATTCAGTACCACTACGTCTTGGCTGGTTCAGTGAGACAGGGGGTCTGCTGATTCAGTACCACTACGTCTTGGCTGGTTCAGTGTGACAGGGTCTAGGTCTGTTGATTCAGTACCACTACGTCTTGGCTGGTTCAGTGTGACAGGGTCTAGGTCTGCTGGTTCAGTACCACTACGTCTGGCTGGTTCTGTGAGACAGGGTCTAGGTCTGCTGATTCAGTACCACTACGTCTTGGCTCGATCGCAGAATGTGACGACAAAACTGAAGCAAATCTTACCATCTTGCCAGGTTGATGTCAAGATTTTAATTTGGTAACATCGCACAATGTGACGTGATGATCGCACAATGTGACGTGATGATCTCACCATGTGACGTGATGATCTCACCATGTGACGTGATGATCTCACCATGTGACGTGATGATCTCACCATGTGACGTGATGATCTCACCATGTGACGTGATGATCTCACCATGTGACGTGATGATCTCACCATGTGACGTGATGATCTCACCATGTGACGTGATGATCGCAAAAGACTGAATCCGACATACAGTCAGCAAAGGCCTTAAGACTTTTTAATTATTTATTCATATTTGAATTATGGTGCCGCTGTTCACACACAAGCTTGTTAGCTAGTTTAGAACGAAACAATTGGACAATAATTTTGGTTCCAACCCCTGCCTAAAACCATACAGTAAGTTAACAATACCTGAATTTGGGAAAGGGAAAATGTGTCTGCTTCATAAAACCTTTCTACTAAGAGTCTCTTGCTATAGAATAAGCTGATTTCAACTGTGTATAATAAAAAAGAAGCTTTTGAAAGAAAATAATGTTTTTCTTACATGTGATAGTTAGCTTCTCGTGTTGAACATAATATCTCATGCAACACATGTAAATGAAAACCACAGTTTAGTTTCTGTTGACAACAAAATATCATCGCTAGTATCAAAAAAGAATCATCACCATTTCCTCGTTCTAGAATCTTCAGCATTCTAGATCTCTATTCATTCAGATTTTTTTTTTTGGGGGGGATCTGAACTGCCACTCTAAGACTTTACAAAGTCTACTCAACAACGGGACTGCGGGACTCCCAAAATGGCACCCTATTACCTATAAAGTGCACGACATTGGACCAGGGTCTTTAGAGCTCTGATCAAAAGTGATGCACTATGTAGGGAATATGGTACCATTGAGCCACAGCCAACAGCTGGGAGCTGAACACTCCCAATAAGTAAAACCATAGCTTCAGCATCATAAACATTGTAAAGCAGGGGTTAAATACATCTTATGAAATTGTCTTTATTTCACAAGTTTTTTGTTTTAAAAAAGCAGAGGGAAAGTTATTAATATAGAACGAAAAATCAAAAGTATGAGAAATCAAAAACAACAGGCAATTATAGAAAGGGAGAACGTATAGACAATAGGGGATAATATCCTGTATCAGACTAGTATATATCATCAATGCTTTACTGGAGCTATCTCTGCACTGGGTAATCAATGCAAAGAGGCCCGTATGGCAGAACTGAATATGAACTGGAGCTGATGACACGCCCAAGACAAGAAGAAAGGACAGCAGGAAGAAAGGACAGCAGGAAGAAAGGACAGCAGGAAGAAAGGACAGCAGGAAGAAAGGAGCAGGAAGAAAGGACAGCAGGAAGAAAGGACAGCAGGAAGAAAGGACAGCAGGAAGAAAGGACAGCAGGAAGAAAGGACAGCAGGAAGAAAGGACAGCAGGAAGAAAGGACAACAGGAAGAAAGGACAGCAGGAAGAAAGGACAGCAGGAAGAAAGGACAGCAGGAAGAAAGGACAGCAGGAAGAAAGGACAGCAGGAAGAAAGGACAGCATGAAGAAAGGACAGCAGGAAGAAAGGAAAACAGGACGAAAGGAAAACAGGAAGAAAGGAAAACAGGAAGAAAGGAAAACAGGAAGAAAGGCCAGTGTAAAACAAAATCTGTGACGAAAGAAGACAGTAGTAGAGAAAAGAGAGCAGCGGAGAGGAGAGAGGAGAGAGGAGGAGAGCAGAGGAGAGAGAGAGGGAGGAGGAGAGAGAGAGGAGAGAGGAGGAGAGAGCAGTGGAGAGGAGGAGGAGAGGAGAGATGAGAAGAGAGAGCAGTGGAGAGGAGGAGGAGAGAGGAGAGATGAGGAGAGGAGAGAGAGGAGGAGGAGGAGGAGAGAGGAGAGAGGAGAGAGGAGGAGAGAGAGCAGTGGAGAGGAGAGGAGAGAGAGAGGAGAGATGAGAGATGAGGAGAGAGCAGTGGAGAGGAGAGAGAGAGAGAGCAGTGGAGAGGAGAGAGGAGGAGAGAGAGTGGAGGAGAGGAGGAGGAGGAGAGAGTGAGAGAGGAGAGGAGCAGTGGAGAGGAGAGATGAGGAGAGGAGGAGAGAGAGAGAGAGAGAGGAGTGGAGGAAGTGGAGAGAGAGGAGAGGATGAGTGGAGAGGGAGAGAGGAGGAGGAGGAGAGAGCAGTGGAGGAGGAGGAGAGGAGAGAGAGCAGAGGAGGAGAGGAGAGTGGAGAGGAGAGAGGAGGAGGAGAGAGAGGAGAGAGTGAGAGAGAGGAGGAGGAGAGAGAGAGGAGGAGAGAGAGGAGGAGGGAGAGTGGAGAGGAGGAGGAGGAGAGATGAGGAGAGAGCAGTGGAGAGGAGGAGGAGGAGAGCAGAGGGAGAGAGGAGGAGAGAGCAGAGAGGTGAGAGAGGAGGAGAGAGGAGAGAGCAGTGGAGAGAGCAGTGGAGAGATGAGGAGAGAGCAGTGGAGAGGAGGAGAGGAGAGAGAGAGGAGAGAGGAGTGGAGAGGGGGAGGAGAGATGAGGAGAGAGCAGTGGAGAGGAGGAGGAGGAGAGAGGAGAGTGGAGGAGGAGAGGAGGAGGAGGAGGAGGAGAGATAAGAGATGAGAGATGAGAGAGAGCAGTGGAGAGGAGAGAGGAGAGATGAGAGATGAGGAGAGAGCAGTGGAGAGGAGGAGGAGAGAGAGAGGAGAGAGCAGTGGAGAGGAGAGAGGATGAGGAGAGAGGAGAGAGGAGGAGGAGGAAAGAGGAGGAGGAGAGATGAGAGATGAGGAGAGAGCAGTGGAGAGGAGAGAGGAGGTGGAGAGAGGAGAGATGAGAGAGCAGTAGAGAGGAGGAGGAGCTAGGAGGAGGATAGAGGAGGAGGAGAGATGAGAGATGAGAGATGAGGAGAGAGCAGTAGAGAGGAGGAGGAGAGAGGAGGAGGAGAGATGAGAGATGAGGAGAGAGCAGTAGAGAGGAGGAGGAGAGAGGAGAGATGAGGAGAGAGCAGTGGAGAGGAGGAGGAGGAGAGATGAGGAGAGAGCAGTGGAGAGGAGGAGGAGAGAGGAGGAGGAGAGAGGAGAGATGAGGAGAGAGCAGTGGAGGAGGAGAGAGAGGAGGAGGAGAGATGAGGAGAGAGCAGGGGAGAGGAGAGAGAAGAGAGGAGAGATGAGAGATGAGGAGGAGAGATGAGAGATGAGGAGAGAGCAGTGAGAGGAGGAGGAGAGAGGAGAGATGAGAGAGCAGTGGAGAGGAGGAGGAGAGAGCAGTGGAGAGGAGAGGAGGAGGAGATGAGATGAGAGAGAGAGCAGTGGAGAGGAGAGAGGAGAGATGAGAGATGAGGAGAGAGCAGTGGAGAGGAGAGAGGAGGAGAGGAGGAGGAGAGATGAGAGATGAGAGATGAGGAGAGAGCAGTGGAGAGAGGAGGAGGAGGAGGAGAGATGAGAGATCAGCTAGAGGAGGAGGAGGAGGAGGAGAGATGAGAGAGCAGTAAGAGAGGAGGAGGAGAGGAGAGAGCAGTAGAGAGGAGGAGGAGAGAGGAGAGATGAGAGAGCAGTAGAGAGGAGGAGGAGAGAGCAGTGGAGAGGAGAGAGGAGGAGAGAGGAGAGATGAGGAGAGAGCAAGTCACATAGTGATAGGATTTGTCCAGAAACAACCCCTAGCCACTTGGTTTTCTGAAGGGTTTGGAGAGGCTTAAGCATTATGGTGACAACTCCACATTGCCCTCTGATTGGCTAGGTGGAGCTATCACCATATTGCCTACACCTATCCAATCCTCTCAGATCTTCACGTGTCTAGCGAGTAGGGGCTACCGTTAGGGGTTGAGTATGGACAAGCCCAAAGTGTCCTGGTGAACCATGCTAGAGTTAAGAGAAAGGAAGGGATGTGGGAAGGAGAGTGCTGGAGGAGACAGTATGGACTTGGGGGAGGAAACGCAGGAGGACGACACTGCAGAGGCATCATGGCCGCTCATGCCAGACATGCTGTTTAGGAAGCTCCAAGGCTTGTCATAACCTTCAGTTGGAAAACAGAGAGTGTTTTGAGTACTCTGCAGAGTGTTTCGAGTGCAGTACAAGACAATACCAGGGCAGCAGTTGGATGATGGAACATGTCAGCCTTGTCTGTCTCTATGATGGACCCATGTCAGCCTGGTCTGTCTCTATGATGGACCCATGTCAGCCTTGTCTGTCTCTATGATGGACCCATGTCAGCCTGGTCTGTCTCTATGATGGACCCATGTCAGCCTTGTCTGTCTCTATGATGGACCCATGTCAGCCTGGTCTGTCTATATGATGGACCCATGTCAGCCTGGTGTGTCTCTATGATGGACCCATGTCAGCCTGGTCCCATGTCAGCCTGGTCTGTCTCTATGATGGACCCATGTCAGCCTGGTCTGTCTCTATGATGGACCCATGTCAGCCTGGTCTGTCTCTATGATGGACCCATGTCAGCCTGGTCTGTCTCTATGATGGACCCATGTCAGCCTTGTCTGTCTCTATGATGGACCCATGTCAGCCTGGTCTGTCTCTATGATGGACCCATGTCAGCCTGGTGTGTCTCTATGATGGACCCATGTCAGCCTGGTCTGTCTCTATGATGGACCCATGTCAGCCTGGTGTGTCTCTATGATGGACCCATGTCAGCCTGGTCCCATGTCAGCCTGGTCTGTCTCTATGATGGACCCATGTCAGCCTGGTCTGTCTCTATGATGGACCCATGTCAGCCTGGTCTGTCTCTATGATGGACCCATGTCAGCCTGGTGTGTCTCTATGATGGACCCATGTCAGCCTGGTCTGTCTCTATGATGGACCCATGTCAGCCTTGTCTGTCTCTATGATGGACCCATGTCAGCCTGGTCTGTCTCTATGATGGACCCATGTCAGCCTGGTCTGTCTCTATGATGGACCCATGTCAGCCTGGTCTGTCTCTATGATGGACCCATGTCAGCCTTGTCTGTCTCTATGATGGACCCATGTCAGCCTGGTCTGTCTCTATGATGGACCCATGTCAGCCTGATGGACCCATGTCTGTCTGTCTCTATGATGGACCCATGTCAGCCTGGTCTGTCTCTATGATGGACCCATGTCAGCCTGGTCTGTCTCTATGATGGGACTGTCCATGTCAGCCTTGTCTGTCTCTCTGATGGACCCATGTCAGCCTGGTCTGTCTCTATGATGGACCCATGTCAGCCTGGTCTGTCTCTATGATGGACCCATGTCAGCCTGGTCTGTCTCTATGATGGACCCATGTCAGCCTTGTCTGTCTCTATGATGGACCCATGTCAGCCTGGTCTGTCTCTATGATGGACCCATGTCAGCCTGGTCTGTCTCTATGATGGACCCATGTCAGCCTGGTCTGTCTCTCTGGACCCATGATGGACCCATGTCAGCCTGGTCTGTCTCTATGATGGACCCATGTCAGCCTGGTCTGTCTCTATGATGGACCCATGTCAGCCTGGTCTGTCTCTATGATGGACCCATGTCAGCCTGGTGTGTCTCTATGATGGACCCATGTCAGCCTGGTCCCATGATGGACCCATCAGCCTGGTCTGTCTCTATGATGGACCCATGTCAGCCTGGTCTGTCTCTATGATGGACCCATGTCAGCCTGGTGTGTCTCTATGATGGACCCATGTCAGCCTGGTCTGTCTCTATGATGGACCCATGTCAGCCTTGTCTGTCTCTATGATGGACCCATGTCAGCCTGGTCTGTCTCTATGATGAACCCATGTCAGCCTGGTCTGTCTCTATGATGGACCCATGTCAGCCTGGTCTGTCTCTATTATGGACCCATGTCAGCCTTGTCTGTCTCTATGATGGACCCAGCCTGGTCTGTCTCTATGATGGACCCATGTCAGCCTGGTCTGTCTCTATGATGGACCATGTCAGCCTGGTCTGTCTCTATGTCTGTCTGGTCTATGATGGACCCATGTCAGCCTGGTCTGTCTCTATGATGGACCCATGTCAGCCTGGTCTGTCTCTATGATGGACCCATGTCAGCCTGGTCTGTCTCTATGATGGACCCATGTCAGCCTTGTCTGTCTCTATGATGGACCCATGTCAGCCTGGTCTGTCTCTATGATGGACCCATGTCAGCCTGGTCTGTCTCTATGATGGACCCATGTCAGCCTGGTCTGTCTCTATGATGGACCCATGTCAGCCTGGTCTGTCTCTATGATGGACCCATGTCAGCCTGGTCTGTCTCTATGATGGACCCATGTCAGCCTGGTCTGTCTCTATGATGGACCCATGTCAGCCTGGTCTGTCTCTATGATGGACCCATGTCAGCCTGGTCTGTCTCTATGATGGACCCATGTCAGCCTGGTCTGTCTCTATGATGGACCCATGTCAGCCTGGTCTGTCTCTATGATGGACCCATGTCAGCCTGGTCTGTCTCTATGATGGACCCATGTCAGCCTTGTCTGTCTCTATGATGGACCCATGTCAGCCTGGTCTGTCTCTATGATGGACCCATGGACCCATGTCAGCCTGGTCTGTCTCTATGATGGACCCATGTCAGCCTGGTCTGTCTCTATGATGGACCCATGTCAGCCTGGTCTGTCTCTATGATGGACCCATGTCAGCCTGGTCTGTCTCTATGATGGACCCATGTCAGCCTGGTCTGTCTCTATGATGGACCCATGTCAGCCTGGTCTGTCTCTATGATGGACCCATGTCAGCCTGGTCTGTCTCTATGATGGACCCATGTCAGCCTGGTCTGTCACTATGATGGACCCATGTCAGCCTGGTCTGTCTCTATGATGGACCCATGTCAGCCTGGTCTGTCTATATGATGGACCCATGTCAGCCTGGTCTGTCTCTATGATGGACCCATGTCAGCCTTGTCTGTCTCTATGATGGACCCATGTCAGCCTGGTCTGTCTATATGATGGACCCATGTCAGCCTTGTCTGTCTCTATGATGGACCCATGTCAGCCTTGTCTGTCTCTATGATGGACCCATGTCAGCCTTGTCTGTCTCTATGATGGACCCATGTCAGCCTGGTCTGTCTCTATGATGGACCCATGTCAGCCTTGTCTGTCTCTATGATGGACCCATGTCAGCCTTGTCTGTCTCTGTATTTCTTACAACCTGTTGCTGTCTTGTTTTTTGTTTTCTCCAAACACAAATGTCAACAGACAATGTCAACAGACAGTCAGTGAGGTCAACAACAGTGGTATTCTCCATGCATTGAGTGTGTCAGTAGTATGCATTGAGTGCATCATGTTCAACAACATGCATGCACAGGGTGGTACTGGAATGGTTTAAAGGAGCAGACATGTTGACATTCAACTAGGCCACCTGAATGGCTACAGTATATTGGAGAATATGTTGGCAGTCTGCTACAGTATATTGGAGAATATGTTGGCAGTCTGCTACAGTATATTGGAGAATATGTTGGCAGTCTGCTACAGTATATTGGAGAATATGTTGGCAGTCTGCTACAGTATATTGGAGAATATGTTGACAGTCTGCTACAGTATATTGGAGAGTATGTTGGCAGTCTGCTACAGTCTATTGGAGAATATGTTGACAGTCTGCTACAATATATTGAAGAATATGTTGGCAGTCTGCTACAGTATATTGCAGAATATGTTGGCAGTCTGCTACAGTATATTGGAGAATATGTTGGCAGTCTGCTACAGTATATTGAAGAATATGTTGGCAGTCTGCTACAGTATATTGGAGAATATGTTGGCAGTCTGCTACAGTATATTGGAGAATATGTTGGCAGTCTGCTACAGTATATTGGAGAATATGTTGACAGTCTTCTACAGTATATTGGAGAATATGTTGGCAGTCTTTCTTCAGTATATTGGATAATATGTTGGCAGTCTGCTACAGTATATTGGAGAATATGTTGGCAGTCTGCTACAGTATACTGGAGAATATGTTGGCAGTCTGCTACAGTATTTTGGTTGAATATGTTGGCAGTCTGCAACAGTATATTGGAGAATATGTTGGCAGTCTGCAACAGTATATTGGAGAATATGTTGGCAGTCTGCAACAGTATACTGGAGAATATGTTGGCAGTCTGCTACAGTATATTGGAGAATATGTTGGCAGTCTGCTACAGTATATTGGAGAATATGTTGGCAGTCTGCTACAGTATATTGAGAATATGTTGGCAGTCTGCTACAGTATATTGGAGAATATGTTGGCAGTCTGCTACAGTATATTGGAGAATATGTTGGCAGTCTGCTACAGTATATTGGAGAATATGTTGGCAGTCTGCTACAGTATACTGGAGAATATGTTGGCAGTCTGCTACAGTATATTGGAGAATATGTTGGCAGTCTGCTACAGTATATTGGAGAATATGTTGGCAGTCTGCTACAGTATATTGGAGAATATGTTGGCAGTCTGCTACAGTATATTGGAGAATATGTTGGCAGTCTGCTACAGTATACTGGAGAATATGTTGGCAGTCTGCTACAGTATACTGGAGAATATGTTGACAGTCTGCTACAGTATATTGGAGAATATGTTGGCAGTCTGCTACAGTATATTGGAGAATATGTTGGCAGTCTGCTACAGTATATTGGAGAATATGTTGACAGTCTTCTACAGTATATTGGAGAATATGTTGACAGTCTTCTACAGTATATTGGAGAATATGTTGACAGTCTGCTTCAGTATACTGGAGAATATGTTGGCAGTCTGCTACAGTATATTGGAGAATATGTTGGCAGTCTGCTACAGTATATTGGAGAATATGTTGGCAGTCTGCTACAGTATACTGGAGAATATGTTGGCAGTCTGCTACAGTATTTTGGTTGAATATGTTGGCAGTCTGCAACAGTATATTGGATAATATGTTGGCAGTCTGCTACAGTATATTGGAGAATATGTTGGCAGTCTGCAACAGTATACTGGAGAATATGTTGGCAGTCTGCTACAGTATATTGGAGAATATGTTGGCAGTCTGCTACAGTATATTGGAGAATATGTTGGCAGTCTGCTACAGTATATTGGAGAATATGTTGGCAGTCTGCTACAGTATATTGGAGAATATGTTGGCAGTCTGCTACAGTATACTGGAGAATATGTTGGCAGTCTGCTACAGTATACTGGAGAATATGTTGGCAGTCTGCTACAGTATATTGGAGAATATGTTGGCAGTCTGCTACAGTATATTGGAGAATATGTTGACAGTCTGCTACAGTATACTGGAGAATATGTTGGCAGTCTGCTACAGTATATTGGAGAATATGTTGACAGTCTGCTACAGTATATTGGAGAATATGTTGGCAGTCTGCTACAGTATATTGGAGAATATGTTGGCAGTCTGCTACAGTATATTGGAGAATATGTTGGCAGTCTGCTACAGTATATTGGAGAATATGTTGGCAGTCTGCTACAGTATATTGGAGAATATGTTGGCAGTCTGCTACAGTATATTGGAGAATATGTTGGCAGTCTGCTACAGTATATTGGAGAATATGTTGGCAGTCTGCTACAGTATATTGGAGAATATGTTGCAGTCTGCTACAGTATATTGGAGAATATGTTGGCAGTCTGCTACAGTATATTGGAGAATATGTTGGCAGTCTGCTACAGTATATTGGAGAATATGTTGGCAGTCTGCTACAGTATATTGGAGAATATGTTGGCAGTCTGCTACAGTATACTGGAGAATATGTTGACAGTCTGCTACAGTATATTGGAGAATATGTTGGCAGTCTGCTACACTTTTTACCAATTCTCCCTGTAGATTTGGGGATTCTGTCCTGTGTTCCCTTTAACTGAAAGCCAAGGGCTGAATCCCCCAACTTGAGAAACGGAATGAGGTTTTGCATACATTAGGCATCGATGGCAATAAGAGATTTGTTAGGTCACTGTTGGCTCAAGCCCCAATAGAACAATAGCTTTGTGCTTTTAGATACCAGTTAAAACACAGACTGGATTAGAGTTGGCGTAGTCATGAATTATATATTTTTTAAAGACAGACATTTATAAGTCTAATATTATTATTTTTTACAGTGTTTGTTGTTTTACAAATTTAGGGTTGGCTATTTCATTTTACTCTGTCATGAGGCAACTTCACAGGACTTCATAATGCCACAGGACTTCATAACGCCACAGGACTTCATAACGCCACAGGACTTCATAACGCCACAGGACTTCATAACGCCACAGGACTTCATAACGCCACAGGACTTCATAATGCCACAGGACTTCATAACGCCACAGGACTTCATAACGCCACAGGACTTCATAAGCCACAGGACTTCATAACGCCACAGGACTTCAAAACGCCACAGGACTTCATAAGCCACAGGACTTCAAAAGCCACAGGACTTCATAAGCCACAGGACTTCATAAGCCATAGGACTTCATAAGCCACAGGACTTCATAAGCCATAGGACTTCATAATGCCACAGGACTTCAAAACGCCACAGGACTTCATAAGCCACAGGACTTCATAAGCCATAGGACTTCATAAGCCACAGGACTTCATAAGCCACAGGACTTCAAAAGCCACAGGACTTCATAAGCCACAGGACTTCATAAGCCACAGGACTTCATAAGCCACAGGACTTCATAAGCCACAGGACTTCATAAGCCATAGGACTTCATAAGCCATAGGACTTCATAAGCCATAGGACTTCATAATGCCACAGGACTTAAGCCACAGGACTTCATAAGCCATAGGACTTCATAAGCCACAGGACTTCATAAGCCATAGGACTTCATAACGCCACAGGACTTCATAAGCCACAGGACTTCATAACGCCACAGGACTTCATAAGCCACAGGACTTCATAAGCCACAGGACTTCATAAGCCACAGGACTTCATAAGCCACAGGACTTCATAAGCCACAGGACTTCATAAGCCACAGGACTTCATAAGCCATAGGACTTCATAAGCCACAGGACTTCATAAGCCATAGGACTTCATAAGCCATAGGACTTCATAACGCCACAGGACTTCATAACATAGGACTTCATAACAGGACTTCATAAGCCATAGGACTTCATAAGCCATAGGACTTCATAAGCCATAGGACTTCATAAGCCACAGGACTTCATAAGCCACAGGACTTCATAAGCCATAGGACTTCATAAGCCACAGGACTTCATAACGCCACAGGACTTCATAAGCCATAGGACTTCATAACGCCACAGGACTTCATAAGCCATAGGACTTCAAAACGCCACAGGACTTCATAAGCCATAGGACTTCATACTCCATAGTCAGATATTATCTATTAGCGTTGGGCTCTAACACCACACTAATTACACCCATCAGCAAGACAGGGCATCATGATGATCGTTAATAGCGTCAGATTCCTAATCATCAGCAGGGTTCCTCATCAGCAGGGTTCCTCATCAATAGCGTCAGATTCCTAATCATCAGCAGGGTTCCTCATCAATAGCGTCAGATTCCTAATCATCAGCAGGGTTCCTCATCAGCAGGGTTCCTCATCAATAGCGTCAGATTCCTAATCATCAGCAGGGTTCCTCATCAATAGCGTCAGATTCCTAATCATCAGCAGGGTTCCTCATCAATAGCATCAGTAGAACAAACACACCAGCTAGCTGCATACATGATAGAGCCAGTAAAACAACAAACAAAACATACATGAAGGCTTTCTTCACTTGTATTTCATATAATAACATCTCAAATTGGTTGTTTTGTTTGTGTAACATATAGGAACATTATATATAGGTACATTATGTATGTTGTGTGTATATAAAATAGTCACTTCATAAAATTTTTTTAAAAAGTCAGAATTCATCTAAGATAAATCAAGAAATCTGTCATTCATTTAGTTGTTTTTTTTTTGCTGAGGAGATCTTCGCTGCGCAATGTTACATCTAGCTAAGGTGTTTGGTGCAGTATTTCTCAATTTAAAAAAATGTGCCTGAAAAACTGGTCAGTGCACTGCATTCAGTCTATCGAGTCGGGAAAGTCTGGCTGTGCTCAGGACTGACTTCTGAGAACTATAACCTGTCTACAACTTCATCATCCGCAAGCTGTCAAACTAAATAAAGCACAAGCTAAATGCTGTTTATCAGCCCCCCTCAAAAGAATTGCTATTTGGCTAAGTTCCAACCCTGTGTTTGTCAATGAAGCTAGCAGTCACATTGAGCAGCCAGGCCACAATTTAATTACATTTTTTATTTAACTAGGCAAGTCAGTTAAGAACAAATTCTTATTTACAATGACGGCCTACCCCGGCCAAACCCGGAGAACTCTGGGCCAATTGTGCGCTGCCCTATGGGACTCCCAATCAACTTATCAAGTCACTGGGCAAGTGGGCATGATCCTAATCAAATCTAATTTTATTTGTCATATGATCCTAATCTATATCCACCCATCCTGTATGTCGTGACAAACTCACTTACAGAACATAGTTTTGGACGAGACTGACTTTATGGCCAAAATTATCCTATTTACACTTTGTAGTCAATTTTGATACTATAATCAATGTTTCTGACTCATACCCAGCTAGCACAGTGGATCTGGGCCGATTCCGGCTGAGTCGGGGCACTCGGCCAAGAGTCAGGTGTGAGTTATCTGGCCCAAATGTATTACTTGGGGCTCGGGCTGCTTTATATAATTAACATAGAATTATTTATTTTCCCATATTTTTTCATTGTTTCTGTGATCAAAAAATACAAATAACATTTAAACGAAATTCTTTAAGAGTACTGTGTAGTATTTTAGTATGTTGATACTTTGTGCAAGGCAATTGATAGGCATTAAAAACTTTGTGGATGGAGCCTGTATGTATAAAATGTATAATAGTGATATTTAAAATTACTAAATTGGGTAGTTTTGTATACATTTATAAAAATTTGGATCGGGTCGCTTCTGGGGGATTCTGGTGAGATGCTGGCAAAGTCGTCTGAATTCCAGTAGATGGAAACGGGCCGATGTACTGGGGCCGGTTCTGGGCAGTGGTTAATTTTCATTCCGTGTCGATTCCAACACCCGATTCCGGGCCGATTCAATCAGTTCCGGCCTCCCGGAAGATGGCCGCTTCTGGGCCAGATTCCTCATTGCTAGCTGGGTATCGATGCCACATAGGCCGTTTAAAACCAGAGAAGTTGGTTCTGAAGGAAAAGGATCATTGGAATACGTCTGATTACATCTTATAGTACTTTCTGCATCCCAAATGACACTCTATCCCAAATATACGGCCCTGATCAACAGTAGTACGCTATATAGGGAATAAGGTGTCATTTGCGACGCAGGCCCTAGTCCCTTTGCACTATTTCAATCTGATGATGTCATGGGCTCTCCAGTAATGTCCATTAATGTCCAGCAATGTCCTGTAATGTCCTGTAATGTCCAGTAATGTCCTGTAATGTCCAGTAATGTCCAGTAATGTCCTGTAATGTCCTGTAATGTCCTGTAATGTCCTGTAATGTTGTGTAATGTCCTGTAATGTCCAGTAATGTCCTGTAATATCCAGTAATGTCCCAGTAATGTCCAGTAATGTCCTGTAATGTCCTGTAATGTCCAGTAAGTAATGTCCAGTAATGTCCTCCAGTAATGTCCTGTAATGTCAGTAATGTCCAGTAATGTCCAGTAATGTCCTGTAATGTCCAGTAATGTCCTGTAATGTCCTGTAATGTCCAGTAATGTCCAGTAATGTCCAGTAATGTCCTGTAATGTTGTGTAATGTCCTGTAATGTCCAGTAATGTCCTGTAATGTCCAGTAATGTCCTGTAATGTCCAGTAATGTCCTGTAATGTCCAATGTAATGTCCTGTAATGTCCAGTAATGTCCTGTAATGTCCAGTAATGTCCAGTAATGTCCAGTAATGTCCTGTAATGTCCTGTAATGTCCTGTAATGTTGTGTAATGTCCTGTAATGTCCAGTAATGTCCAGTAATGTCCTGTAATGTCCAGTAATGTCCTGTAATATCCAGTAATGTCCTGTAATGTCCAGTAATGTCCTGTAATGTCCAGTAATGTCCTGTAATGTCCTGTAATGTCCTGTAATGTCCAGTAATGTCCAGTAATGTCCTGTAATGTCCTGTAATGTCCATGTAATGTCCAGTAATGTCCAGTAATGTCCTGTAATGTCCTGTAATGTTGTGTAATGTCCTGTAATGTCCAGTAATGTCCTGTAATGTCCAGTAATGTCCAGTAATGTCCAGTAATGTCCTGTAATGTCCAGTAATGTCCAGTAATGTCCAGTAATGTCCTGTAATGTCCTGTAATGTCCTGTAATGTCCTGTAATGTCCTGTAATGTCCTGTAATGTCCAGTAATGTCCTGTAATGTCCAGTAATGTAATGTCCAGTAATGTCCAGTAATGTCCAGTAATGTCCTGTAATGTCCTGTAATGTCCTGTAATCCAGTAATGTCCAGTAATGTCCAGTAATGTCCTGTAATGTCCAGTAATGTCCAGTAATGTCCAGTAATGTCCTGTAATGTCCAGTAATGTCCAGTAATGTCCAGTAATGTCCAGTAATGTCCTGTCATGTTGTGTAATGTCCTGTAATGTCCTGTAATGTCCAGTAATGTCCTGTAATGTTGTGTAATGTCCTGTAATGTCCTGTAATGTCCAGTAATGTCCAGTAATGTCCAGTAATGTCCTGTAATGTCCAGTAATGTCCAGTAATGTCCTGTAATGTCCTGTAATGTCCAGTAATGTCCAGTAATGTCCAGTAATGTCCAGTAATGTCCTGTAATGTCCAGTAATGTCAGTAATGTCCTGTAATGTCCAGTAATGTCCAGTAATGTCCAGTAATGTCCAGTAATGTCCAGTAATGTCCAGTAATGTCCAGTAATGTCCAGTAATGTCCAGTAATGTCCAGTAATGTCCAGTAATGTCCAGTAATGTCCAGTAATGTCCAGTAATGTCCAGTAATGTCCTGTAATGTCCAGTAATGTCCTGTAATGTCCTGTAATGTCCTGTAATGTCCAGTAATGTCCCAGTAATGTCCTGTAATGTCCTGTAATGTCCTGTAATGTCCTGTAATGTCCTATAATGTCCAGTAATGTCCAGTAATGTCCTATAATGTCCTGTAATGTCCAGTAATGTCCTGTAATGTCCAGTAATGTCCAGTAATGTCCTGTAATGTCCTGTAATGTCCTGTAATGTCCTGTAATGTCCTGTAATGTCCAGTAATGTCCAGTAATGTCCAGTAATGTCCAGTAATGTCCAGTAATGTCCAGTAATGTCCAGTAATGTCCTGTAATGTCCTGTAATGTCCTGTAATGTCCAGTAATGTCCAGTAATGTCCAGTAATGTCCAGTAATGTCCTGTAATGTCCTGACCTTGATTCTTTTGCAGAAGTATTTTTAGAACTCAGACTTTCGAAGATGAGTCTTTAAAAAAAACATGTAAAACTCAACAACCACAAAAAAACATCTGCTTAAGTGTGTGTACATTACTGTATTTACTTGGGATATTGTTTTTCAATGGGAAAGGTTCCAAACTAGCTGAATCTGGAGGGCGTCTTTAATGACCCGTCATGTTCTATGGAGTTCAGAGCACTTCTCTACAGAGCTACGGTAGCTACAAGTATCATCGACAAAGACGTTTCAAAAACACGTTGGTCAAAAGAAAGACAAAACCGAATGTAAAGTGACCTCTGTCTATTGTTAGGAGGAGAGGTCAAACCAGAATGCAGATCTATAAGATGACAGTTAGGGGTAGAGCAAAGGCTTGGATAACAACCTTGTGTGTGTGTGTGTGTGTGTGTGTGTGTGTGTGTGTGTGTGTGTGTGTGTGTGTGTGTGTGTGTGTGTGTGTGTGTGTGCGTTTGCATCATATGCATGTACACATGCTTGTTGGCCACAGGTTGAAATTGTGTACTGTATGTACGATTATGAGAAATCAGGTCGTAGGGAAAGCAACCCGTTTAATAGCTGCCTATGTTTGGCAGTTACAGTACATAACTCTCCTCCCTCCTCCCCTTGTGTGGTTGGACTGTGTTTGGCTGTTACTGTAGGTGTACGTACCCCTCCTGACTCTACACCCTTTGTGGTTGGGTCGTTCTGCAGCTGTGGTGATGAGACAACAAGGCCGTTCTCTCTCACTGGGGCTGAAAATCTCCTCTGGCGAGATGGCCTGGTCTATATGAGGACAGTCTTCATTGGCTAGAGCTGCGTTGGCCGCCTCCCCATTCAGCTTGGAATCTTCAGACAGACACACAGGAGATTCCATAGAAATATAATTAGAACAGGAGATTCCATAGAAATAGAATTAGAACAGGAGATTCCATAGAAATAGAATTAGAACAGGAGATTCCATGGAAATAGAATTAGAACAGGAGATTCCATGGAAATAGAATTAGAACAGGAGATTCCATGGAAATAGAATTAGAACAGGAGATTCCATAGAAACAGAATTAGAACAGGAGATTCCATGGAAATAGAATTAGAACAGGAGATTCCATAGAAATAAATTAGAACAGGAGATTCCATATACAGTGGGGCAAAAAAGTATTTAGTCAGCCACCAATTGTGCAAGTTCTCCCACTTAAAAAGATGGGAGAGGCCTGTCATTTTGTCTGTCATAGTTGAAGTGTACCTATGATGAAAATTACAGGCCTCTCTCATCAGGAGATTCCATTTTTAGAACAGGAGATTCCTGTAAATAGAATTAGAACAGGAGATTCCATAGAAATAGAATTAGAACAGGAGATTCCATAGAACAGGAGGAAATAGAATTAGAACAGGAGATTCCATAGAAATAGAATTAGAACAGGAGATTCCATAGAAATAGAATTAGAACAGGAGATTCCATAGAAATAGAATTAGAACAGGAGATTCCATAGAAACATATTAGAACAGGAGATTCCATAGAAATGGGAATTAGAACAGGAGATTCCATCAGAAATAGAATTAGAACAGGAGTTTCCCACAGGAGATTTGGAAATAGAATTAGAGATTCCATGGAAATAGGGAGATTCCTGTCAAATTGTCTAGTCATAGGAGATTCCTATGAAAAAATTAGAACAGGATTCCATAGAAATAGAATTAGAACAGGAGATTCCATGGAAATAGAATTAGAACAGGAGATTGCCATGGAAATAGAATTAGAACAGGAGATTCCATAGAAATAGAATTAGAACAGGAGATTCCATAGAAATAGAATTAGAACAGGAGATTCCATGGAAATAGAATTAGAACAGGAGATTCCATATCAATAGCATTAGAACAGGAGATTCCATATCAATAGAATTAGAACAGGAGATTCCATATCAATAGAATTAGAACAGGATATTCCATAGAAACAGAATTAGAATAGGATATTCCATAGAAACAGAATTAGAATAGGACATTCCATAGAAACAGAATTAGATCAGGAGATTCAGGAGATTCCATAGAAGTAAAATTAGAATATCATTTCTCCAGGAGATACAGACAACAAGGTCAAACACTCTGATCAAATAAAAGATTTAAATGCTTCTTGTCCAACTGCCAAACAAGAGACCAGAGCAGAGAACTGCAACAATTAGATAAACGGGCATCCCAATTCAATTCAATACAACTTCATTCCTTCCCTCAGAGGCTAACCTGAAGTCTGGCAAAAGTGAATCATATGATGTTTAGTAACAAACAACAACATTACCAGCTTAAAGGAGCTACATATAGGATTTTTTTAAACAACAAAAACATAATTTCAAGAAAATATCCATAATATAGCTGCAGTAATGGGGGAATGATATTGTTTTAAAGTGCTACTTACCCTCCAGTGTTGTGCTTGGCTGTGATATTCGCCTATTGATTTCTGCCGCTGGAGAGGCATCTGTTGTCAAAATGGGAAAGCTGTTTTGTCTTTGTGGCTGTGTTATCTAGTGGAAGTAGGGTCAAGTGACCAATATAGAAAAATCATAATTTCCTGGTTACTAAAATTCTACACTGTTAGCTCTATTTCGGGTTTATGTGAGGAAACAAGCATTGAACAGCGTAGGGAATTATTGTGCTATATAAATCGCTGTGAAATATCTTT
This sequence comes from Oncorhynchus tshawytscha, assembly GCF_018296145.1. Lineage (NCBI taxonomy): Eukaryota > Metazoa > Chordata > Actinopteri > Salmoniformes > Salmonidae > Oncorhynchus > Oncorhynchus tshawytscha. The sequence continues at coordinate 56,281,659 of NC_056447.1, read as the reverse complement.
TATCCAAAATCAAAAGTGAAAAGTGTAAGTCTCCGTTATGTTACAGGGAAATTGGATGCGGGGGGGGGGGAGCATAGTGCTGTTGCAATTCACCTATCTTACAATGTTTTTTAAATGTATTTAACCTTTATTTAACCAGGCAAGTCAGTTAACAACAAAGTCTTATTTACAATGACGGCCTACCCCTGGCCAAACCCGGACGACGCTGGGCCAATTGTGCACCGCCCCATGGGACTCCCAATCACGGCTGGATGTGACACAGCCTGGATTCGAACCAGGCACTGCAGTGACGCGTCTTGCACTGAAATTATGTGCCACTCGGAAGCCCACATAGGGGAGAAGGTATGAGAAATTCTAGGTGCAGCACCTTCAATTAGAAGATGGGGTATGAAAAGCTTTATGTTGCGTGCTACATTCTGTACTGCACATATCCCAGCATGATTCAAATAAAATATTACTGACTGTTTAACCTCTCCTGGGTAGGGGGCAGTATTTTCACTTCCGGATGAAAAGCGTGCCCAAAGTAAACTGCCTGTTATTCAGGCCCAGAAGCTAGGATATGCATATAATTGGTAGATTTGGATAGATAACACAAATAATGTCTGTGAGTATAACAGAACTGATATGGCAGGCAAAACCCTGAGGACAACCCCCCTCAGCCTACCACTATTTTCAATGGCTGTCACTTTAATTATAAGGCGAAGACCTCCCAGATTGCAGTTCCTAGAGCTTCCACTAGATGTCAACAGTCTTTAGAAAGAGTTTCAGACTGGTTTTTGGAAAAATGAGCTAGAATTTGTAGTTTTTCTAGGTGGCTCCCACTCTTGGCTGTAGTGTTTCCAAGCGCGTGGAAGAAAGAGAGCGTATTTTGGTATTTTTCTCCGGTAAAGACAATAATGATTCTATGTCTTAAATTTTTACGTTTATTTACATATTAGGGTACCTAAGGTTTCATTATTAATGTTTTTTGACTTGTTTGGAATAGTTTATTAGTAACGTTTGGGATTCCTTTTGTATGCATTTTGATAGAGGGAAAATGGGTGGATTATTGACTGAAGCGCACCAGCTAAACTGAGTTTTTATGGATATAAACAAGGACATTATCAAACAAAAGGACCATTTGTGATGTATCTGGGACCTTTTGGAGTGCCAACAGAAGAATATCATCAAAGGTAAGGCAATTATTATATCGCTATTTCTGACTTTTGTGTCACACCTGCCTGGTTGAAATATGTTTTTCATGGTTTTGTATGCGGGGCGCTGTCCTCACATAATCGCATGGTTTGCTTTCGCCGTAAAGCCTTTTTGAAATCTGACACAGCGGCTGGATTAACAAGAAGTTAAGCTTTATTTTGATGTATTACACTTGTGATTTTATGAAAGTTAAATATTTATAATACTGTAGTTGGAATTTCGCGCTCTGCAATTTCATATTGGCCAGGTGGGATGCCCATAAGAAGCTAAATAAATTATACTAGCACTGCTTCGGACAGTCAACAGCAGGATTTGAAGCATGCTCCAGAAGGTACAGTGTGTACAGTAGTAGTGGTGGTGATGGTGGACTGTTGGTTAGTGGGTTTAGTGGTGGGTGCATTTTAGTATGCTACGTCAGATGGTGCCAACGTGAGACAAGTATGTTAGCCTTAAAAACATCAACCCACTTGACCTGACAAGTAGCAGCCTAGTACCTCGGTAGCGCATGTTAGTCGCCTGCATTCAATGATCAGCACAAGTTAATGTGTGCCATGCTTGTCCATGTTAGTTAATGTGTGCCATGCTTGTCCATGTTAGTTAATGTGTGCCATGCTTGTCCATGTTAGTTAATGTGTGCCATGCTTGTCCATGTTAGTTAATGTGTGCCATGCTTGTCCATGTTAGTTAATGTGTGCCATGCTTGTCCATGTTAGTTAATGTGTGCCATGCTTGTGCATGTTAGTTAATGTGTGCCATGCTTGTTCATGTTAGTTAATGTGTGCCATGCTTGTCCATGTTAGTTAATGTGTGCCATGCTTGTCCAGTACTTAACTTGATGCGATTGTCCTTTATATACCTAAAATTAACACTGAACTTTAAATTGCTCTTTCTTTTATAGTACAGCTGTTGTAGTTACCATAGTAACAACATTTCTGTTATTGATGCCAAATTACTACGCAACAACAATCGCTAACTTCATACGGGTATTTAGTTTTACAGAATCTTTTACATATCTTTTCATTGCCTTGATGTAAGCCCCTTACACATATATGAATCTTCATTACATAATTATTACTATATAGGTATGTGTGACACGGATGCAGACGCCAGACTGGCTGTGAGAGTGCTAGGAAGGTGGCAGTGAGTCGTGTGCTACGTCCCACGGGCTACATCTCAATCTGCTAATCATAAAGCTTATTGATCTTTTAATAAATGAGAGATGAATTTGTTAAATCAGAAGTGGCCGAGTTACCTGGTTGAGCCACTGGGAGTCGAGGGAGGGCGTCTACAGATAAACAGTGAGACAAATAGTGAGAGAGACAGTGAGACAGACAGCGAGACAGACAGCGAGACAAACAGCGAGACAGACAGTGAGACAGACAGTGAGAGAGACAGTGAGAAATACAGTGAGAGAGACAGAGAGAGAGACAGGGAGAGAGACAGTGAGACAGACAGTGAGAGAGACAGTGAGACAGACAGCGAGACAGACAGCGAGACAAACAGCGAGACAAATAGTGAGACAGACTGTGAGACATACAGTGAGACAGACAGTGAGAGAGACAGTGAGAGAGACAGTGAGAGAGACAGTGAGACAGACAGTGAGAGAGACAGTGAGAGAGACAGTGAGACAGACAGTGAGACAGACACAGTGAGAGAGACAGTGAGACATACAGTGAGACAGACAGTGAGAGAGACAGTGAGAGAGACAGTGAGAGAGACAGTGAGACAGACAGTGAGACAGACACAGTGAGAGAGACAGTGAGACAGACAGTGAGACAGACACAGTGAGAGAGACAGTGAGAGAGACAGTGAGACAGACACAGTGAGACAGACACAGTGAGAGAGACAGTGAGACAGACAGTGAGACAGACACAGTGAGAGAGACAGTGAGACATACAGTGAGACAGACAGTGAGAGAGACAGTGAGAGAGACAGTGAGAGAGACAGTGAGACAGACAGTGAGACAGACACAGTGAGAGAGACAGTGAGACAGACAGTGAGACAGACACAGTGAGAGAGACAGTGAGAGAGACAGTGAGACAGACACAGTGAGACAGACACAGTGAGAGAGACAGTGAGACAGACAGTGAGACAGACACAGTGAGAGAGACAGTGAGAGAGACAGTGAGACAGACAGTGAGAGAGACAGTGAGAGAGACAGTGAGAGAGGCAGTGAGAGAGACAGTGAGACAGACAGTGAGAGAGACAGTGAGACAGACAGTGAGAGAGACAGTGAGAGAGACAGTGAGAGAGACAGTGAGAGAGACAGTGAGACAGACAGTGAGAGAGACAGTGAGACAGACAGCGAGACAGACAGCGAGAGAGACAGTGAGAGAGACAGTGAGACAGACACAGTGAGACAGACACAGTGAGAGAGACAGTGAGACAGACAGTGAGACAGACACAGTGAGAGAGACAGTGAGAGAGACAGTGAGACAGACAGTGAGAGAGACAGTGAGAGAGACAGTGAGAGAGACAGTGAGAGAGACAGTGAGACAGACAGTGAGAGAGACAGTGAGACAGACAGCGAGACAGACAGCAAGACAAACAGCTGAACAATAGGATGTTGCAGGAGAGTTTGACTACAGAGAAGAGAAGAAATGAAGAGGGAAGGAGAGGAGAGAAAAGAAGAGATTTCTCACCTGGAAACTTTACTTTGAAGACGTCATCGTGTGTCATAGTAATGTTTTGAGCCAGAGCCAAAACGGGGTGGACTAATTTCGGGCTTTCAGGAAGGAGCGGTGCTTTATGGGGCGTTGGAGGAGAGTTGATGCTGGACTTATAGTAGTTGGGTGATCCTGGTTGGGGTGCTCGTGGGATATGCTTGTTCTTCTTCTTTGGTAGCTTCTGCTTCGCCATGGCCAAGGAGTAATACATTCCAAAGTTGTTGACGATCACGGGGACGGGCATGGCGATGGTCAGTACACCCGACAGGGCGCACAGCGCTCCGACAAGCATGCCAGACCACGTCTGGGGGTACATGTCGCCGTAACCAAGGGTTGTCATGGTAACGACGGCCCACCAGAATCCGATGGGGATGTTCTTGAAGTGCGTGTGCTCGCTGGCGCGCGGGTCGGTCGGATCCGCTCCCATCCGTTCGGCGTAGTAGATCATCGTGGCGAATATGAGGACTCCGAGTGCGAGGAAGATGATGAGGAGTAGGAACTCATTGGTGCTTGCTCGTAACGTGTGACCCAGAACCCTCAGGCCCACGAAGTGACGGGTCAGCTTGAAGATTCGCAGGATCCTGACGAACCTCACCACCCTCAGGAACCCCAGAACATCCTTAGCTGCTTTAGACGACAGCCCACTCAGCCCGACCTCCAGGTAGAACGGTAAGATAGCCACGAAGTCGATAACATTCAGAGCTTTCTTCATGAACTCCATCTTATCCGGACAGAATATGACTCGCATCATGAACTCAAAGGTGAACCAGACCACGCAGACGCCCTCGATATAGGTGAGATAGACCACCGTCTCCGTCTCCTGGTACACATGCTCCACCGTCACGTTGTCCACCAGCTCCAGCTCGGTGCGGTTCACGATGGGGTTGAAGAATTCGTGGGTCTCCAGACAGAAGGTGGAGATGGACACGAGGATGAAGAACAGAGAGGCCAGGGCTATCCACTGTGGAGGGAGAGAGGGGAGGAGAGAGAGGAGGGAAATGGAGAGGTGGACAGAGCGAAAGAGAGAGAGAGTGAAAAGGGGAGAGAGTAATGGGGGAGGGAGAGAGTGGGATAGGGAGAGGGGAGAGGGTAGGAGTGGGGAGAGGGGAGGAGTGGATAGAGGGGAGAGGAGGAGAGAGGGGTGTGGAGACAGGGGAGGAGAGGAGAGGAGTGTGGAGGAGAGGGGAGGGGAGGAGAGAGTTTGGGATTTAGTGAATGATTTGACCCAAATACAATGCTTTTATTTTTTTAAATATTTAGGACTAACATTTCTTGCCACCCATTCTGAGTCATTTCTGAGTAGCTGGCTGCCTTGACAGGAACTAATGGGGATCCATAATAAACCCCAGCAAGAGTAGCTGCTGCTTTGGCAGGAACTAATGGGGATCCATAATAAACCCCAGCAAGAGTAGCTGCTGCTTTGGCAGGAACTAATGAGGATCCATAATAAACCCCAGGAAGGGTAGCTGCTGCCTTGACAGGAACTAATGGGGATCCATAATAAACCCCAGGAGGAGTAGCTGCTGCTTTGGCAGGAACTAATGGGGATCCATAATAAACCCCAGCAAGAGTAGCTGCTGCTTTGGCAGGAACTAATGAGGATCCATAATAAACCCCAGGAAGGGTAGCTGCTGCCTTGACAGGAACTAATGGGGATCCATAATAAACCCCAGGAGGAGTAGCTGCTGCTTTGGCAGGAACTAATGAGGATCCATAATAAACCCCAGGAAGGGTAGCTGCTGCCTTGACAGGAACTAATGGGGATCCATAATAAACCCCAGGAAGAGTAGCTGCTGCCTTGAGAGGAACTAATGGGGATCCATAATAAACCCCAGGAAGAGTAGCTGCTGCTTTGGCAGGAACTAATGAGGATCCATAATAAACCCCAGGAAGAGTAGCTGCTGCTTTGGCAGGAACTAATGGGGATCCATAATAAACCCCAGGAAGAGTAGCTGCTGCTTTGGCAGGAACTAATGGGGATCCATAATAAACCCCAGGAAGAGTAGCTGCTGCTTTGGCAGGAACTAATGAGGATCCATAATAAACCCCAGGAAGAGTAGCTGCTGCATTGGCAGGAACTAATGGGGATCCATAATAAACCCCAGGAAGAGTAGCTGCTGCCTTGGCAGGAACTAATGGGGATCCATAATAAACCCCAGGAAGAGTAGCTGCTGCCTTGGCAGGAACTAATGGGGATCCATAATAAACCCCAGGAAGAGTAGCTGCTGCATTGGCAGGAACTAATGGGGATCCATAATAAACCCCAGGAAGAGTAGCTGCTGCCTTGGCAGGAACTAATGGGGATCCATAATAAACCCCAGGAAGAGTAGCTGCTGCCTTGGCAGGAACTAATGGGGATCCATAATAAACCCCAGGAAGAGTAGCTGCTGCCTTGGCAGGAACTAATGGGGATCCATAATAAACCCCAGGAAGAGTAGCTGCTGCCTTGGCAGGAACTAATGGGGATCCATAATAAACCCCAGGAAGAGTAGCTGCTGCCTTGGCAGGAACTAATGGGGATCCATAATAAACCCCAGGAAGAGTAGCTGCTGCCTTGGCAGGAACTAATAGGGATCCATAATAAACCCCAGGAAGAGTAGCTGCTGCCTTGGCAGGAACTAATGGGGATCCATAATAAACCCCAGGAAGAGTAGCTGCTGCCTTGGCAGGAACTAATGGGGATCCATAATAAACCCCAGGAAGAGTAGCTGCTGCCTTGGCAGGAACTAATGGGGATCCATAATAAACCCCAGGAAGAGTAGCTGCTGCCTTGGCAGGAACTAATGGGGATCCATAATAAACCCCAGGAAGAGTAGCTGCTGCCTTGACAGGAACTAATGGGGATCCATAATAAACCCCAGGAAGAGTAGCTGCTGCCTTGACAGGAACTAATGGGGATCCATAATAAACCCCAGGAAGGGTAGCTGCTGCCTTGGCAGGAACTAATGGGGATCCATAATAAACCCCAGGAAGGGTAGCTGCTGCCTTGGCAGGAACTAATGGGGATCCATAATAAACCCCAGGAAGAGTAGCTGCTGCCTTGGCAGGAACTAATGGGGATCCATAATAAACCCCAGGAAGAGTAGCTGCTGCCTTGGCAGGAACTAATGGGGATCCATAATAAACCCCAGGAAGAATAGCTGCTGCCTTGGCAGGAACTAATGGGGATCCATAATAAACCCCAGGAAGAGTAGCTGCTGCCTTGGCAGGAACTAATGGGGATCCATAATAAACCCCAGGAAGAATAGCTGCTGCCTTGGCAGGAACTAATGGGGATCCATAATAAACCCCAGGAAGGGTAGCTGCTGCCTTGGCAGGAACTAATGGGGATCCATAATAAACCCCAGGAAGAGTAGCTGCTGCCTTGGCAGGAACTAATGGGGATCCATAATAAATACAAATACAGGATATTTTGTGAGGGCTCTTTCTCTTTCTAGGTTTATTAGCCCCCTTTCCATTTTTTACGATCCCATGATCCATGTCTCACTGATGAAAGAGTCGTTGCAGGTCTCTTTGCTGAAGTCGCATTTGACTTTGAATGGTAGTTTGCGTGACCTCAGCTCAGCCTATCACAAAACCAATGTCGGCACATCTTGGTAGGGGGGCCGGCCGTTGCCCACTGATCAACCAAAGGCCCTTTATAGATTAGTATAACAGAGAAATTGCACAAAAATCTTTTTTATCTTAAAATGTTCATGGGCCCCCGGCCCAAACTTTGTCCGCCCCCTCTGACATTCGCCAGAATTTCCAGATGGCTCCCTAGTCGATGGGCCCTGGTCGATGGGCCCTGGTCGATGGGCCCTAGTCGATGGGCACTGGTCGATGGGCCCTGGTCGATGGGCCCTGGTCGATGGGCCCTGGTCGATGGGCCCTGGTCGATGGGCCCTGGTCGATGGGCCCTGGTCGATGGGCCCTGGTCGATGGGCCCTGGTCGATGGGCCCTGGTCGATGGGCCCTGGCCGATGGGCCCTAGTTAAAAGTAATGAACTATAGAAGGCAATACGGTGCCATTTTGGGATGCAGATGTAGAGGTTTACTGTGATGGTAAAAACAGCCTATTAGTATGGGCAGAGTGATCTTCTACAGTAGCACGGCCCCTCCATGTCCACAGTACAGTGGAGCCCAAGGTCACAGTGATATATGGTGTCGGGAACAGCAGTCAGACGACACACAGTAGGACTGAAAAGACTCCATCTAAGTCACAACAATAGACAAACACAGTTTGCTTAAACTAATAACACGCAAACAATTATATGTTTTCATGTCTTTATTAAACACACCGTGTAAACATTCACAGTGCAGGGTGGGAAAAGTATGTGAACCCTTGGATTTAATAACTGGTTGACCCTCCTTTGACAGCAATAACCTCAACCAAACCAAACGTTTTCTGTAGTTGCGGATCAGAACTGCACAACGGTCAGGAGGAATTTTGGACCATTCCTCTTACAAAATGTTTCATTTCAGCAATATTCTTGTGATGTCTGGTGTGAACCTATCTCTTGAGGTCATGCCACAGCATCTCAATTGGGTTGAGGTCAGGACTCTGACTGGGCCATTCCAGAAGGTGTATTTTCTTCTGTTGAAGCCATTCTGTTGTTGATTTACTTCTGTGTTTTGGATCATTGTCCTGTTGCATCACCCAAATTCTGTTGAGCTTCAATTGGCAGACAGATAGCCTTACATTCTCCTGCAAAATGTCTTGATAAACTTGGGAAATCATTTTCCCGTCGATGACAGCAAGCTGTCCAGGCCCTGAGGCTGCAAAGCAGCCCTAAACCATGATGCTCCCTCCACCATACTTTACAGCTGGGATGAGGTGTTGATGTCGGTGTGCTGTGCCTTTTTTTCATAGTGATGCGTGTTCCTTCCAAACGACTCAACTGTAGTTTCATCTGTCCACAGTCATCTTTGCAGGATGGCCACTCCTAGGGAGAGTAGCAACAGTGCTGAACTTTAGAGACAATTTGTCTTACCGTGGACTGATGAACGTCAAGGCTATTAGAGATACTTTTGTAGTCCTTTCCAGCTTTATGCAAGTCAACAATTCTTAATCTCTGAGATCTCGTTTGTTCAAGGATTGGTTCTCATCAGGCAATGCTTCCTGTGAACAGCAAACTAACATTTTGAGAGTGTTTTTTATACGGCAAGGCAGCTCTAACCAACATCTCCAATCTCGTCTCATTGATTGGACTCCAGGTTAGCTGACTCCTGACTCCATTTAGCTTTTGGAGAAGTCATTAGCCTAGGGGGGTTCACATACTTTTCCCAACCTACACTGTGAATTTTTTAATGATGTATTCAATATAAACAGGAAAAATACAATCATTTGTGTGATAATAGTTTAAGCAGACTGTTTGTCTATTGTTGTGACTTAGATGAAGGTCAGATCAAATGTTATGGCCAATTTATGCAGAAATCCAGGTAATTCCAAAGGGTTCACATACTGTTTCTTGCCACTGTGTGTCTCCTCCTCACTAGGCTACCTGCCGCCCCGTGCTATGGGGTGGCAGGAAGCCTAGTGGTTAGAGCGTTGGGCTAGTAACCGAAAGGTTGCTAGATCGAATCCCTGAGCTGACAAGATAAAAAAAATCAGTCGTTTTGTCCCCCGAACAAGGCAGTTAAACCCACAGTTCCTAGGCCGTCATTGTAAATAAGAATTTGTTCTTAACTGACTTGCCTGGTTAAAATGAAAAAAAGGTCTCCTCCTCATATATCTGTCAATAAATCTAATATGGAAGGAGAGTGACACTCCACTGCTGAAAAGAAAGACACTAAGAAGGAGGTTGTTGTTACAGTAGAACCAAACACCAAGCATCATCGTGAGGAGACAGAGTAGCTCTCAGGTTGTCATCTTGATAACACGACCTTGTCGCCAAGGACTCTCTTAGGGTAAGTGGGGAGAACCCACTGCTAAATAAATTAGTTAGGTTCTCAAGGGTTTTGACTAGAGTGTTGACAACTACTGACGTTAGTGACTTTTTCATACCAGCTTAGTAGAACTTTCGCAAAAGGTTAGGAGAATTAGGTTAAGGTTAGGTCACCTAAAATTCTCTCCTCCTAACCTTCTACGAAAGTCACTTCTGTTCATAGCTGTGCTCCATCTAGTCACAACCGTTTTCTAGTACAGTAGTTAGTCTCACGTCACCATACTGCCAAGTTTAGTTCATCAAGCGTGCAAGCCAGCCAGCTAGAATCAAAGCTATAGGTTCTTTTAAGATTGTTTTTTTCAAGCCGGAGAGTGAGGTTACAAAATTCAATTCTTACAAGAGCAACAGAAAATCATTTATACACTAAGCCAGGTGTTTTACACAGTGAGCTGTAGAAGTCCATTCATCCTTTGTAAGATATAGGTTCAAATACTGTTTGGGGGAAAAATAGAATACTTTAGCCGAGCTCGATTGAGTATGTGTAAAGGAACTAATAGAGTAGTCACAAAAGTGCAAACCCCTCCCATCTGGCACTCCAGACAGGCTAAAGCAAGCGCTCAACGTCTTTGAAAGACTTCAGATAGATAGTATTTGAACCCAGACCTAGTACTCACAGAGACATGTCTATGCGTGTACCAACCAGCCAGTCAGGCAGACTAATGGAATGAATTATACATCTGGGAGGGGTGTGTGTGTGTGGGGTGTGTGTGTGTGTGTGTGTGTGTGTGTGTGTGTGTGTTGCTAAGTGAGAGAAGTCTGGGTATGATTGAAGCTCGGAGTTAATGCAACACACACACACACACATACTGTACACACACACACACACATGGTACACACATACACACATACTTTACACACACACACATACTGTACACACACACACACATACTGTACACACACACACACATGGTACACACATACACACATACTTTACACACACACACATACTGTACACACACACACACATACTGTACACACACACACACATGGTACACACATACACTCATACTTTACACACACACACATACTGTACACACACACACTCAGTCTTCAGACCTTAAAGAGAATGCATAGTAGAAAGAGTAGGTAGGTGTTCAGTGGGGTTTAACCTGGGAGAGAGCAGGCTGGGCAGGTAACAGGTTGGCTACAGCATAGCTATACCTGAGTTTTGTTTAAGGCAAACAGTTGCTGCCGGAAGAGTTTATTTCTTAGTCTTTGTCAACGTCCTGTTTATTTTCTGTACAAAATGTATTGACCAATTAGTCTTGCATATGTTAATATTGTAAATAAAAGCCTCTAAGATAGGTGAGCACCAGAACGTCCTGTCTGTCTCCTCACTGTCCGTTCCACCTCTTTGTGTACATAACATCCTGCCTGTCTCCTCACTGGGGGGCTGAGTTAAACATTTTGGGAACCACTGGCCTAAAGTGACATCCTATTCTTGTCTCCTTGTCTCCTTCCCCAATCAGTAGTGGTATGGAGGTATTTGACTGTTGAAAGATACAATCGTCTAGGCATGGTTAATGTTGCTTTATCCTTCCCACGTGTTATCAGATAGGTGTGTAGAAGAAGGAGAAGAGGGGAAACCAGCCGCATCCCTCATCAACTTATCTTTGCACGAACAGTCAAGTTAGTACTCAATCACAACATCAGCTAAAATGAAGCCCCTTGGTCTTCTGCCCTCTAAACAACTGAAGCCCTCTTCATTACCGTAGACTAGATTACATTTTCAGTTCTGATTCATGTGTAACTCCACGTATCTGCTATTAGTGTTTCCAGCTAAGACCCGTCATATGTTCCCTGATTAAGAGGTGATGACCCCTCCACTACCATTGTCAACTCTCCCCCTGACATGAACTGAAGCCATGTACCGTGTGCCCTCATCCATTGGAGCATTGAATGCTTCCTCTTCAAGCACTGTGAGTAGCCCAGCCAATGTTATTTCATTACTGTGTGAACGATCAATGAAAATTCACTAACACAATCACATTATTACACATCAATGAGATTTTACTCCCTGCTTGGACTAAATCATTCATTCATAGCTGTGTTGCCTAACTGTGTCGGGTATTGTTTTTTTGTGTGTGTGTTTCCAGTGAAATCCTGTCCTGACCTCAGCGGAAGATTTGAGCTCTTCAGCAACACCCTCCAGCCACGATGAGCCTGTTGTGTCCTGAAGTCAAGCCTCTGACGACATCAAGCCCTGTCCTGTCATGTCCTGAGGTCAAGCTTCTGAAGACATCAACCCCTGTCCTATAGTGTCCTGAAGTCAAGCTTCTGAAGACATCAAGCCCTGTCCTGTCATGTCCTGAGGTCAAGCTTCTGAAGACATCAACCCCTGTCCTGTCGTGTCCTGAAGTCAAGCTTCTGAAGACATCAACCCCTGTCCTGAAATCAAGCTTCTGAAGACATCAACCCCTGTCCTATAGTGTCCTGAAGTCAAGCTTCTGAAGACATCAACCCCTGTCCTGAAATCAAGCTTCTGAAGACATCAACCCCTGTCCTATAGTGTCCTGAAGTCAAGCTTCTGAAGACATCAACCCCTGTCCTGTCGTGTCCTGAAGTCAAGCTTCTGAAGACATCAACCCATGTCCTGAAGTCAAGCTTCTGAAGACATCAACCCCTGTCCTGTCATGTCTTCAAAAGCTTGATTTCAGGACATCAAGCCCTGTCCTGTTGTGTCCTGAAGTCAAGCCTACATCACTATAGCCTGAGTACCGTGGATGGTTTACATCACTATAGCCTGAGTACCGTGGATGGTTTATATCACTATAGCCTGAGTACCGTGGATGGTTTATATCACTATAGCCTGAGTACCGTGGATGGTTTATATCACTATAGCCTGAGTACCGTGGATGGTTTACATCACTATAGCCTGAGTACCGTGGATGGTTTACATCACTATAGCCTGAGTACCGTGGAAGGTTTACATCACTATAGCCTGAGTACCGTGGATGGTTTACATCACTATAGCCTGAGTACCGTGGATGGTTTACATCACTATAGCCTGAGTACCCGTGGATGGTTTACATCACTATAGCCTGAGTACCGTGGATGGTTTACATCACTATAGCCTGAGTACCGTGGATGGTTTACATCACTATAGCCTGAGTACCGTGGATGGTTTATATCACTATAGCCTGAGTACCGTGGATGGTTTACATCACTATAGCCTGAGTACCGTGGATGGTTTACATCACTATAACCTGAGTACCATGGATGGTTTACATCACTATAGCCTGAGTACCATGGATGGTTTACATCACTATAGCCTGAGTACCGTGGTTGGTTTACATCACTATAGCCTGAGTACCGTGGTTGGTTTACATCACTATAGCCTGAGTACCCGTGGATGGTTTACATCACTATAGCCTGAGTACCGTGGATGGTTTACATCACTATAGCCTGAGTACCGTGGATGGTTTACATCACTATAGCCTGAGTACCGTGGATGTTTTACATCACTATAGCCTGAGTACCGTGGATGGTTTACATCACTATAGCCTGAGTACCGTGCTTCACTTCAACAGCTGATGAACATAGAAATACAATAAACTGCATTCCAAAAGTCAACCTATTCCCTATATAGTGCACTACCCTATTCCCTATATAGTGTACTACTTTAGACCAGAGCCCTATAGAACCCTATTCCCTATATAGTGCACCACCCTATTCCCTATATAGTGCACTACTTTAGACCAGAGCCCTATAGAACCCTATTCCCTATATAGTGCACTACTTTAGACCAGAGCCCTATAGAACCCTATTCCCTATATAGTGCACTACTTTAGACCAGAGCCCTATAGAACCCTATTCCCTATATAGTGCACTACTTTAGACCAGAGCCCTATAGAACCCTATTCCCTATATAGTGCACTACTTTAGACCAGAGCCCTATAGAACCCTATTCCCTATGTAGTGCACTACTTTAGACCCGACCCCAAAAGAACCCTATTCCCTATATAGTGTACTACATTAGACCATAACCCTATTCCCTATATAGTGCACCATCCTATTCCCTATATAGTGCACGACTTTAGATCAGATTTGACTGGAATGGTCAACCTTCAGAACCGAAACAAACCAGCCAGGCCCACCATCAGAACTGAAACAAATGAGCCAGGCCCACCATCAGAACTGAAACAAATCAGCCAGGTCCACCATCAGAACTGAAACAAATCAGCCAGGCCCACCATCAGAACTGAAACAAATCAGCCAGGCCCACCATCAGAACTGAAACAAATCAGCCAGGCCCACCATCAGAACTGAAACAAATCAGCCAGGCCCACAATCAGAACTGAAACAAATCAGCCAGGCCCACAATCAGAACTGAAACAAATCAGCCAGGTCCACCATCAGAACTGAAACAAATCAGCCAGGCCCACCATCAGAACTGAAACAAATCAGTCAGGCCCACCATCAGAACTGAAACAAATCAGCCAGGCCCACCATCAGAACTGAAACAAATCAGCCAGGTCCACCATCAGAACTGAAACAAATCAGCCAGGCCCACCATCAGAACTGAAACAAATCAGCCAGGCCCACCATCAGAACTGAAACAAATCAGCCAGGCCCACCATCAGAACTGAAGCAAATCAGCCAGGCCCACAATCAGAACTGAAACAAATCAGCCAGGTCCACCATCAGAACTGAAGCAAATCAGCCAGGTCCACCATCAGAACTGAAACAAATCAGCCAGGCCCACCATCAGAACTGAAACAAATCAGCCAGGCCCACCATCAGAACTGAATCAAATCAGCCAGGCCCACCATCAGAACTGAAACAAATCAGCCAGGCCCACCATCAGAACTGAATCAAATCAGCCAGGCCCACCATCAGAACTGAAGCAAATCAGCCAGGCCCACAATCAGAACTGAAACAAATCAGCCAGGTCCACCATCAGAACTGAAACAAATCAGCCAGGCCCACCATCAGAACTGAAACAAATCAGCCAGGCCCACCATCAGAACTGAAACAAATCAGTCAGGCCCACCATCAGAACTGAAACAAATCAGCCAGGCCCACCATCAGAACTGAAACAAATCAGCCAGGCCCACCATCAGAACTGAAACAAATCAGCCAGGCCCACCATCAGAACTGAAACAAATCAGCCAGGCCCACCATCAGAACTGAAACAAATCAGCCAGGCCCACAATCAGAACTGAAACAAATCAGCCAGGCCCACCATCAGAACTGAAACAAATCAGCCAGGCCCACCATCAGAACTGAAACAAATCAGCCAGGCCCACCATCAGAACTGAAACAAATCAGCCAGGCCCACCATCAGAACTGAAACAAATCAGTCAGGCCCACCATCAGAACTGAAACAAATTAGCCAGGCCCACCATCAGAACTGAAACAAATCAGCCAGGCCCACCATCAGAACTGAAACAAATCAGCCAGGTCCACCATCAGAACTGAAACAAATCAGCCAGGTCCACCATCAGAACTGAAACAAATCAGCCAGGCCCACAATCAGAACTGAAACAAATCAGCCAGGCCCACCATCAGAACTGAAACAAATCAGCCAGGCCCACCATCAGAACTGAAACAAATCAATGCGTCTCCCCGACAATTGTCAAAGATATCAGTCACCCCCCAAGAGACAAAGTACAATTTCAATCCTGAAACAGTCAACCACACACTTCCTCTGAAAGAAATTAGAAACAAACCATTAACAACCTTTTTGTTGACAAACATGTCACTCTGTGAAAGTGAACCCCTTTTGCATCTGTACTGTTGTTCAAAGGATGTTTCAATGTAAAGCGGGCCGTGCTCCTGTTTCTGAACAGTGGACTGGGTACAGCATAACCTGTAACACTATCTGTCCAATGAGATCAAGGCTTCATTCATCAGTCGCTTTCATTGTAGCAGACTTCAGTTACATCCAAAATGGCAAACTATTCCCTATATATTGCACTCCTTTTCACCAGGGCTCTGTTCAAAAGTAGTGCACTATATGGGGAATAGGGTGCTACAGTATTTGGGACAAGCCCTCATTCCCTGTGATGTCCTCCTGCCTCTCTGCCACAGCCACAGAGGCTCAGTGCTAGCCTTCATTCTGCCACAGCCACAGAGGTTCAGTGCTATCAGAGGCTCAGTGCTAGCCCTCATTCTGCCACAGCCACAGAGGCTCAGTGCTAACCCTCATTCTGCCACAGCCACAGAGGCTCAGTGCTAGCCCTCATTCTGCCACAGCCACAGAAGCTCATTGCTAACAGAGGCTCAGTGCTAACAGAGGCTCAGTGCTAGCCTTCATTCTGCCGCAGCCACAGAGGCTCAGTGCTAACCCATATAGTTTATCAGCTCGTAGACACATACAACCCCCTACGGATTTATTTGGGCAGTGAAGCTAAAACGTTTAATTTGGCATTTGGATTTTTATATGAACCGACTGACTGCACAGAATGTCATCTTTTATCCGAGGGTATTTTCATACAGATTTTCACACAAATCTGTTTTAGCGTTTACAATTGAAAGCACTTTATGTATCTAGTCCTCCCCCAACATCTCATTCCAAAATCATGGGCATTATTATGGAGTTGGTTCTCCCCTCGCCTCCACTCTTCTGGGAAGGCTTCCCACTATATGTAGGAACATTGCTGTAATAACAGCCTCCACTCTTCTGGGAAGGCTTTCCACTAGATGTAGGAACATTGCTTCTATAACAGCCTCCACTCTTCTGGGAAGGCTTTCCACTAGATGTAGGAACATTGCTTCTGAACAGCCTCCACTCTTCTGGGAAGGCTTTCCACTAGATGTTGGAACATTGGGGAGGTCGAACATTGATGTTGGGCAATGAGGCCTGGCTCGCAGTCGGCGTTCCATTTAATCCCAAAGGTGTTCGCATGGGGTTGAGGTGCACGGGGGGGGGGCATTGTCATGCTGAAACAGGAAACTGTTTTCCTCAAACTGTTTCCACAAAGTTGGAAGCACAGAATTGTCTAGAATCTCATTGTATGCAAGGGGTCCAAACCATGAAAAACAGCCTGACACCATTTTTACTCCTCCACCAAACTTTACAGTTGTCACTAAGCATTGTGGTAGGTTTCGTTCTCCTGGCATCCGCCAAACCCAGATTCGTCCGTCGGACAAACAGATGGTGAAGCGTGATTCATCACAACAGAGAACGTGTTTCTACTGCTTCAGAGTCCAATGGCGGCGAGCTTTATACCACTCCAGCCGACGCTTGGCATTGCGCATGTTGATCTTAGGCTTGTGTGCAGCTGCTTGGCCATGGAAACACATTTCACAAACAGTTCTTGTGCTGACGTTGCTTTCCAGAGGCAGTTTGGAACTCTGTAGAGAGTGTTGCAACCGAGGACAGACGATTTTTACACGTTACTCGCTTCAGCACTCGGCAGTCCCGTTCTGTGAGCTTGTGTGGCCTACCACTTCGTGGCTGAGCCGTTGTTGCTCCTAGACGTTTCCACTTCACTATACCAGCACTTACAGTTGACCGGGGCAACTCTAGCAGGACAGAAATTTGACGAACTGACTTGTTGGAAAGGTGGCATCCTATGATGGTGCCACTTTGAAAGTCACTGAACTCTTCCGTATGGGCCATTCTACTGCCAATGTTTGTCAATGGAGATTGCATGTCTGTGGGCTCGATTTTTAGACTCCTGTCAGTTGTTTTGTCCACTATAGTGACGATCAGGGTTGATCAGGGTTGTTTTGTCCTCTATAGTGTTCGATCAGGGTTGATCAGGGTTGTTTTGTCCACTATAGTGACGATCAGGGTTGATCAGGGTTGTTTTGTCCACTATAGTGACGATCAGGGTTGATCAGGTTGTTTTGTCCTTTGTCGATCTCTGATCAGGGTTGTTTTGTCCTCTATAGTGTTCAATCAGGGTTGATCAGGGTTGTTTTGTCCTCTATGGTGACGATCAGGGTTGATCAGGGTTGTTTTGACCTCTATGGTGACGATCAGGGTTGATCAGGGTTGTTTTGTCCTCTATAGTGACGACCAGGGTTGATCAGGGTTGTTTTGTCCTCCATAGTGACGACCAGGGTTGATCAGGGTTGTTTTGTCCTCCATAGTGACGACCAGGGTTGTTTTGGCCTCTATGGTGATGATCAGGGTTGTTTTGCCCATAGAAGTAGAAAGACTAGATAATGACTAGATTATATTTCTTAGTTGTTGCCCTGTTTGGCTAATCCTAGTTGATGTTCACTATGACTTAACCTAGTTAAATAAAGGTTAAATAAAAAAAGTAATGAGTGACAACAGAGACGGTGATAGGGGGTTGTTCCACTGTCACGTGATGTGCCCACTGTGAATACTACAGTCTGTAATTAACACTTGGAATAATTAACCACATGCCGTGCTTCAAGCTCTGTCAAACCTTGCTCTACTTCATTACAATGTGAAACTGAATCACATCTGAATCTGAATCAAACCTGAATCAAACAGAATTCTGAATCTGAATCTAGCTGAATACTGCCTATAATTAACAGTGATTTAGTCCTAGTCAATTACATTCTGTTCTCCATAAATAAAGCTCTGTCAAACTTCACTGCTGAGGTCCTGTCTTGCTCACACTGAAATGTATGGCTTATTGGCCTTCACAATTAAATATATAGCTTTCACGGAAATATGTGGCTCTCACACTGAAATGCATGGCAGCTCTGAATGGTTTCCGGTGGTAGGGATTTTAGACAACGGTCCGAGTTAAGAGTTATGTGAAACTAATTTTAAAAAACAAAACCTTGAGGACGAGATGCTACGCATTTGAGGAGTCGGCTACTTTCTCTCTGTTTAAATAATAATCAACACTCACCAATCAACTTGTGGTCCGTGTCTACCACACAACAAGAGCCAAACAATCAATCAACAACTCCAATCTGAACGGCTACTCAATTAATAATCAACACTCACCAATCAACTTGTGGTCCGTGTCTACCACACAACAAGAGCCAAACAATCAATCAACAACTCCAATCTGAACGGCTACTCAATTAATAATCAACTGTATTTCTGATCTCAACAGTGTTGTGTAGTTCCGGACCTGTAAATTCTCGTACTTTTATAGTGGGTGATAACATCAGAGTGTTAACTTCATGTTGATTGGCCGTGTGCCCACCTTATCCTGTAACTCTATCAATCGCCATGTCACACAGCTGCAGGAGCAGCACGACACACAGACTGCAGTATTTGGGTAGAGGGTTTCACCTGGCTGGACTAAAGAGTGGGAAATATTAGATAATACAAACCTTCTACTTGGAGCATTGTGATGCAGTTACAATATATGGTTAGACTTGTCATGTATAATCCTTTATAATGTCTTATAATCATCTAACACTCATCCTGACTATACCAGCCATTTTCACTCAATTTAAAATGTTGATACTTTACAAGCCTTATTAAGAGTATTATATGATTTCATACATACTTACAGCAAGTTATAATGCATTATAACAGCAGGCTTTACTTACAGCAAGTTATAATGCATTATAACAGCAGGCTTTACTTACAGCAAGTTATAATGCATGATACCAGCAGGCTTTACTTACAGCAAGTTATAATGCATTATACCAGCAGGCTTTACTTACATCAAGTTATAATGCATTATACCAGCAGGCTTTACTTACGGCAAGTTATAATGCATTATACCAGCAGGCTTTACTTACAGCAAGTTATAATGCATTATACCAGCAGGCTTTACTTACAACAAGTTATAATGCATTATACCAGCAGGCTTTACTTACAGCAAGTTATAATGCATTATACCAGCAGGCTTTACTTACAGCAAGTTATAATGAATTATACCTGCAGGCTTTACTTACAGCAAGTTATAATGCATTATACCAGCAGGCTTTACTTACAGCAAGTTATAATGCATTATACCAGCAGGCTTTACTTACAGCAAGTTATAATGCATTATACCAGCAGGCTTTACTTACAACAAGTTATAATGCATTATAACAGCTGGCTTTACTTACGGCAAGTTATAATGCATTATACCAGCAGGCTTTACTTACGGCAAGTTATAATGCATTATACCAACAGGCTTTACTTACAAGTTATAATGCTTCAAATAAAATGTTACCAAAATGTCTTAGGGTGCAAACTCGTTTCAATATCACCACCA
Organism: Oncorhynchus tshawytscha; assembly: GCF_018296145.1. Lineage (NCBI taxonomy): Eukaryota > Metazoa > Chordata > Actinopteri > Salmoniformes > Salmonidae > Oncorhynchus > Oncorhynchus tshawytscha. Next base: position 56,261,778 of record NC_056447.1, on the reverse strand, counting down.
TCGAGGACCATAGGACCAGGCCAGATGGAAGCCTGCCCGTAATCACAGGTCCAAGAACCTCATCTCTCCAACCGTGGAGCAGCAAACTGTGTACTATGTCAGTCTGGAGGTCTGCCATCAGATACTGCCAACTGCTGCTGGCGCTAAAGATCTGCTTTACTCAACATGCTGACCTGACCTATTTAACCAACACTACCTGCCAATATCCACCCAGCCAGGTATTCTAATCAACCACCAGATCCACCCAGCCAGGTATTCTAATCAACCACCAGATCCACCCAGCCAGGTATTCTAATCAACACTAACTGCCTATATCAAACCCAGCCGGGTATTCTAATCAACACTAACTACCAATATCAAACCCAGCCAGGTATTCTAATCAACACTAACTACCAATATCAAACCCAGCCAGGTATTCTAATCAGCACTAACTGCCAATATCCACCCAGCCAGGTATTCTAATCAACACTAACTACCAATATCAAACCCAGCCAGGTATTCTAATCAAGTTACCAGATCCACCCAGCCAGGTATTCTAATCAACACTAACTGCCATATCAAACCCAGCCAGGTATTCTAATCAGTTATAACTGCAATATCAAACCCAGCCAGGTATTCTAATCAACACTAACTGCCAATATCAAACCCAGCCAGGTATTCTAATCAACACTAACTAGGCCAATATCAAACCCAGCCAGGTATTCTAATCAACACTAACTGCCAATATCCACCCAGCCAGGTATTCTAATCAACACTAACTACCAATATCAAACCCAGCCAGGTATTCTAATCAACCACCAGATCCACCCAGCCAGGTATTCTAATCAACACTAACTGCCTATATCAAACCCAGCCAGGTATTTAACCAACACTAACTACCAATATCCACCCAGCCAGGTATTCTAATCAACTAACTACCAAGATCAAACCCAGCCAGGTATTCTAATCAACACTAACCAATATCAACCCAGCCAGGTATTCTAATCAACACTAACTACCAATATCAAACCCAGCCAGGTATTCTAATCAACACTAACTGCCAATATCAAACCCAGCCAGGTATTCTAATCAACACTAACTACCAATATCAAACCCAGCCAGGTATTCTAATCAACACTAACTGCCAATATCAACCCAGCCAGGTATTCTAATCAACACTAACTACCAATATCAAACCCAGCCAGGTATTCTAACCAACACTATCTGCCAATATCAAACCCAGCCAGGTATTCTAATCAACACTAACTTTCCACTTCCCAGGTATTCTCAAACTGCCAACCTCCCAGGTATTTTCAAACTGCCAACCTCCCAGGTATTCTCAAACTGCCAACCTCCCAGGTATTCTCAAACTGCCAACCTCCCAGGTTTTCTCAAACTGCCAACCTCCCAGGTATTCTCAAACTGCCAACCTCCCAGGTATTCTCAAACTGCCAACCTCCCAGGTATTCTCAAACTGCCAACCTCCCAGGTATTCTCAAACTGCCAACCTCCCACCCAGGTATTCTAGTCTCATGTCCATGAGTAGGCTGGTTGGTGCTGTCTGACAACTCCTATGGCCATTGTCACACTCACTAAGACAGCACAGACAGTTCTGTCCCCAGGCTAGTCCAAGAGGATTCATAGACCTTGTTTAACCAAACTAAATGCCAACATAAATACCAACATCCCAGGTAAGCTAACCTCAGGTTCAGGAGGTTCTTGGTACAAAGACATATAGCACCTTTTCACACTATTGTCACAAAACCTGAACCATAGGCACACTGTGCTGTCTTTGATATTTTCTTTTCTCATTGTCCTTTCCAGCACTGTTCCAAGAACCATGGTGGATGCTCAAACAGGCCTGTGCAGTACAGCTCAGCTTGACACGGTTTGGGTCGGCTTAGTAAGAAAAGGTTATAATACTCGTGGTGAGATTACACTCGTCTTTCTCTGTTGTTTTGTTGTTGACATCATCTGTGTCCCTGATGGTTCCCTATTCAGTGTCCTACTTTTGATCAGAGTCCCATGGACCACAATCTAGGGGTGAAAATAGGCTAGTAGTTAGGATCCATTGGTCAACATTTATTCCTTCCACCTGATTGTTACAGTAGCATTCTCCTGCTGTAGAGCTCCCTGATGAGTCCCTGGGGAGTAGACTAGCCTACCATCTCAAGGTCACTCTCACACAGACCCCCTCCACATCACATGGCTGGAAGTCCTCTATCAATCTCCATCTCTATAAATCTCTCATTCATCATTGACCGCATATCCATCATTAGGCTTAATATCAATTGGAAAGGAAAATAGACATTATGGACAGTAGATAAATATCTATACTCACCCTTGCATATTTAGAAGAGTAGGGGTCTTCAAACAGAGCCCACATGCGTTTCTGCCAACGACCCCACAGCCCCCTCGCCTTTATGTCGGTAGAGTCCCCCTGCGCCAGTCTCCTCGTCATCTCATCTGCCTCATCACCAACCACATCCCCCGGGTCGGTCACGACCTCCGGGTCCTGATCGTCATTACTGGTTAAGTCGAGCAGGGCACCCCCGCCGAAACTATCGAGCGCTTCCTCCGCCTCCCGATGCTGGCTATAGGTCATCCAGCAGCAAGGCTCCACGTCCGTCTCATCGATGCCCCAGAATGCCAATTCCTCCTCGTAAAGAGGCCCGCAGACATCGGCAGGGCAGTGTAGTTTACCGGTCCGGTAATAGTTAAGGATATGGGCGAAAACGGCAGGATGGCGGTCGAAAAAGAATTCCTCATGTTTGTCGTCCCAGTCGAAGTGACTAGGCGCGTCGGGTTCGGCCAGACAGGATAAGCGGGTGCCGGGCAGGGTCCGTAGGGTACCGCGGTATGTCTGGTGCTTGGTCCCTCCCACGTTTATCACAATGCGATCCTTTTCGTCGCTCAAGCCCATTGCGTCCCTTAGGCATGTCTCCAATAAGTTCCCAGCATCACAACGGACACTCTATGAGCACCGCACGCCACAGTGGGAGGGGGGAAAAACGCGTGCAACACATGCACAACCGGGGTTACCAGGGGAGGAAGAGGGAAGAGATACGGCTAGGCTGCTGCTGGTTGCAGGCTATATATATATATCCTAAATAATAAGTGCAGGCCTATAGGACTAATCAGCACATATTCCCAATGATGATGCCGGATGCCCCAATGTTTCCACAACCTGTCATGAAAATCAACCCACAAGACCTACCGGAGGGAAAACATTTAAATCCAGAATGATAGCAAGTGTAGCCAATGGCATGTCATTAACAATGGATGGTGGTTTAAATCCAAAAGGTGAAGAAGATAAAAATGGCTGTTGTTCATTCTTTCTAATCCGAATCCAGCACAAAGACTCTCTTCCTGTTGTGGTGGTTTTGGTAGAACCTGTTAATGATATTCATAGACAGCAAGGTGACTGCGGGTGTGGTGCTGAAAGGACAGCACCGGTCTCTCTCTCTCTCTCTCTCTCTCTCTCTCTGTCTCTCTCTCTCTCTCTCTCTGTCTCTCTCTCTCTGTCTCTCTCTCTCTCTCTCTCTCTCTCTCTCTCTCTCTCTCTCTCTCTCTCTCTCTCTCTCTCTTTGTCTCTTTGTCTCTCTCTTTCTCTCTCTCTCTGTCTCTCTCTCTCTCTCTCTGTTTCTCTCTCTCTCTCTCTCTCTCTCTCTCTGTCTCTCTCTGTCTCTCTCTCTCTCTGTCTGTCTCTCTCTCTCTCTCTCTCTCTCTCTCTCTCTCTCTGTCTCAGTCTCTCTGTCTCTCTCTGTCTCTCTGTCTCTCTGTCTCTCTCTCTCTCCCCCTCTCTCTCTCTCTCTCTCTCTCTCTCTCTCTCTCTCTGTCTCTCTCTCTCTCTCTCTGTCTCTCTCTCTCTCTCTCTGTCTCTCTCTCTCTCTCGGAGACACTCTGCTTGCTATTTAGAATGGTATCCTTCCTCTCATGTATCTACTGTCGCTTACCTTCTCTCCCAAAAACGACACATTCAAATCAAGTTTTCCATTGAAAGAAACGGTGGACAGCAACCGGTAGCTTTAGCCTACTAGGACAAGATCAGGCGCCGCGCATTTTCCCATTCGCGCAGATGTCTGTGACTGTGTTTATCTTCAGCGGGGTAAATTGTTATTTTCATGTATGCATTTTTAGCGGATCAATGCCTGTGATTATCTCGTGTTCGAGACTGCAGGAGAGGGAGCAGTCCACTGTGACACCATATGAAATATGAACACGGAAGCACAGGAGGCAGGAAGGTACGCGCACGTCCTCTGTGTTCTCTGACTGAGCAATGCTCGTGGTGATGATTCTCTTGAGAATCCTCCGAATTGACTGGAAGAAGAGGCGGTTGTTCTGGAAACACCGTGGAAGAAGAAGAAGAGGAAGAAGGAGAATACGCCTGGAGAATGATGTGGAGCATTCCCAGTCAGAACCATTGTTTGTTGAAACTGTCTTCTGAGTTCATGCATTCACTGATTGTTTGCCTCCATGCAGCCAGGCACCGCCACCCGCTCCCCCCTCCCTTTTCCTTTCACTTCCTCCAGGTCTTTGTACAGGACGCATAGCCTCAGTAATTTGGACCATATGCAGTGAGACAGCCTGACATAGTCAATCGTTTTATGAGGGTATGACCCTGAAACCACTTGGCTAAATGCAAAAATCAATGCTATATTAAACACTGAAATTAATTCATCCATTTGAGGATTATTAGAGAGATACAGTACCATCAGATGAATGGAAACGCAATGTGTATCCCCTCTTTATACAACGTGATTTCCTATGAACAAAGACACAGAAGGCAAGTGATGCCACAACAGTCTATACATTCAGTTCCCTCTCTCTCATCACCATATGGTGGCAGTAAGTCATGATGGTGTTGTTATTGGCATTGCCAACAGAGAGCGGTGTTGCCCATGTACTGTAGTTCCCTGCATGTGCCTCTGTCCTCTTTGTGTCTCTGCAATGATCCATTACAATAACATTTCACTATGTCTGCATCCCAAATAGAACCCTTTTCCCTATTTAGTGGAACCCTATTCCCTATTTAATATACCCCTATTCCCTATTTAGTGGAACCCTATTCCCTATTTAGTTGAAACCTATTCCCTATTTAGTGGAACCTTGTTCCCTATTTAATAGAACCCTTTTCGCAATTGAATAGAACTATATTCCCTATTTAGTGAAACCCTTTTCTCTATTTAGTGGAACCCTATTCCCTATTTAATAAAACCAAATTCGCTATTGAATAGAACCCCATTCCCTATTTAGTGGAACCCTATTCCCTATTTAGTGGAACCCTATTCCCTATTTAATAGAATCCTATTCCCTCTTTAGTGGAACCCTATCTGCTATTGAATATAACCCTTTTCCCTATTTAGTGGAACCCTTTACCCTATTTAGTGGAACCCTAATCCCTATTGAATAGAACCCTATTCACTATTGAATAGAACCATATTCGCTATTGAATAGAACCCTATTCCCTATTTAGTGGAACCCTATCCACTATTGAATAGAACCCTATTCCCTATTTAGTGAAACCCTGTTACCTATTTAGTGGAACCCTATTCCCTATTTAATAGAATCCTATTCCCTCTTTAGTGGAACCCTATCTGCTATTGAATATAACCCTTTTCCCTATTTAGTGGAACCCTTTACCCTATTTAGTGGAACCCTAATCCCTATTGAATAGAACCCTATTCACTATTTAATAGAACCCTTTTCGCAATTGAATAGAACTCTATTCCCTATTTAGTGGAACCCTATCTGCTATTGAATAGAACCCTATTCCCTATTTAGTGGAACCCTATTCCCTATTTAGTGGAACCCTATTCCTTATTTAATAGAACCCTATTCCCTATTTCGTGGAACCCTATCCACTATTGAATAGAACCCTATTGCCTATTTAGTGGAACCCGTTTCCCTATTTAGTGGAACCCGTTTCCCTATTTAGTGGAACCCTATTCCCTATTTAATGGAACCCGTTCCCTATTGAATAGAACCCTATTCGCTATTGTATAGAACCCTATTCCCCATTTAGTGGAACCCTATTCGCTATTGAATAGAACCCTTTTCCCTATTTAGTGGAACCCTATTCCATATTTAGTGGAACCCTCTTCCCTATTTTGTGGAACCATATTCCCTATTTAATAGAGCCCTATTCCTTATTAATTGGAATCCTATTCCCTATTTAATATAACTCTATTCCCTATTTAATAAAACCCTATTCCCTATTTATTGGAACGCTATTCCCTATTTAGTGGAACCCTATTCACTATTGAATAGAACCCTGTTACCTATTTAGTGGAACCATATTTCCTATTTAATGTAACCCTATTCCCTATTTAGTGGAACCCTATTCCCTGTTTAATAAAACCCTATTCCCTATTTAGTGGAACCCTATTTGCTATTGAATAGAACCCTATTCCCAATCTAGAGAACCATATTCCCTATTTAATATTTCCATATTCCCTATTTAGTGGAACCCTATTTTGGAACCCTATTCCCTATTTGAAATTCCCTGTTTAGTGGAACCCTATTCCCTATTTAATGGAAATCTATTGAGAACCTATTTAATGGAATATTCCCTATTTAATATTTTTCCATTCCCTATTCTATTCACTATTTAGAAGTTCCCTATTTAATGGAACCCTACCCTATTTCGAACCCTATTCCCTGTTTTGAAATTCCCTGTTTAGAACCCTGTTTTGGAACCCTATTTAATGGAACCCTATTCCCTATTTAGCGGAACCCTATTCCCTATTTAGCGGAACCCTATTCCCTGTTTAGTGGAACCCTATTCCCTATTTAGAGGACTACTTTTGACCAGGGACCATAGCCTAGATATGTGGAAAAAGTCCCTATGCTCTTTTTTATCTCAATATTGAGACATGTTGAACGCAGCAGCTTAATCTTGATGTTTAGGTGGAAAATAAATGTGGTATGTTTGTGTTCTGAATACTTGTTTGTAGTGGAAGAATAACAACAACAAAAACCCTGAGCATAAAAACAGAATATTGCTCATCCTAACTCCTGTAGTTTATGAAGATTTATATTTTTTATTTAACGAGACCGGGGTCTCTCATTCCCAAATGATGCCCTGAGTACAAACTTTTAAAAAAATCACAAACAAGTATAAAAAATATATAAATAACCACAAGCCATGCTGTCTTTCATCTGTCCTCTTTACCACCCTCATCACTTGGTGGGCCGTTTCCAGGCTCGGTTTACACAGTCATTACTTTAAAGGAGGAGTTTCTACCCATTCTGGGTGGACATACCTCGAGATTTCTGGCACAGAGTTCGAGTTCTTAGAACGAGAAGAAGATATAACGGTCCGTCTTCTTAGAACCTCGGGCACATTGGTATATTGCAGACTTAATTTATTTATCTAAATTAGCGGACCTGAACAGTCGATTGTCATGACTGTTGTTGGCTGCAACAAGTGTGTCAAATTCATGCTCTTTTTCTTTAATTTCGTTTTCTGGGTGAGTTGAGTCTTTTTTTTAAATCTCTTTTATTACGATGCTGCTTCAAAGGGATGATCATTACATTTGTTCGGTCTGTAGTTAATTTGTTGATTTAAAAAAAAGTGCGTCTTGAATGTTTTTTTAACTTATAATATAACTTTGAGTCGTTCAGAATTTTTATGACACCCTTAAATCTATTTTGTCTCTGTAACCAGATCGTTTCACTGAGGTATTGGAATGAGCTACTATTCAACACTGTTATGATACAGGCCTATTTTATGATAATCTCATACACTGTTGATATTGTTTTCAATGGTCCAACTGATGACCGTGTGAAAACTGTAGTGGCTCAATAAAGTAAGCCAGTCCTAGACTCGGTACTATCAATGATTTATATATACACTAGGTGACTAGTAGGATCCACCGTGTTGAAGCTACCTTGACTCCATCTTGGCTCTCCCTCACCATTGTGTTGAAGCCACCGTGACTCCATCTTGGCTCTCCCTCACCATTGTGTTGAAGCCACCGTGACTCCATCTTGGCTCTCCCTCACCATTGTGTTGAAGCCATCGTGACTCCATCTTGGCTCTCCCTCACCATTGTGTTGAAGCCACCGTGACTCCATCTTGGCTCTCCCTCACCATTGTGTTGAAGCCACCGTGACTCCATCTTGGCTCTCCCCACCATTGTGTTGAAGCCACCGTGACTCCATCTTGGCTCTCCCTCACCATTGTGTTGAAGCCACCGTGACTCCATCTTGGCTCTCCCTCACCATTGTGTTGAAGCCACCGTGACTCCATCTTGGCTCTCCCCCACCATTGCGTTGAAGCCACCGTGACTCCATCTTGGCTCTCCCTCACCATTGTGTTGAAGCCACCGTGACTCCATCTTGGCTCTCCCTCACCATTGCGTTGAAGCCATCGTGACTCCATCTTGGCTCTCCCTCACCATTGTGTTGAAGCCATCGTGACTCCATCTTGGCTCTTCCGCACCGTTGTAAAAAAAATTTAGGAAGCCATATAAATGCATTTACTAATGTCTGCATTTGTTTCTGCAATGTGTTATAATACAGACTCCTTAATGCATACTTTAAATTATATTATGTGATCTAAACATAGAAAAAAAGAACAAATATATTTAAAAAATTCCTTAAAGTATATATTTTAGAGATGACTAATGTTACTGGCCCCACTAGAACAACAAAAAATACTTAAATACATATATGTTTGTCCTTGAAACATTTAATTGAAACACTGTAGAATTCCATTAATTAATGTGTGTGTGTGTGTGTGTGTGTGTGTGTGTGTGTGTGTGTGTGTGTGTGTGTGTGTGTGTGTGTGTGTGTGTGTGTGTGTGTGTGTGTGTGTGTGTGTGCCAAACTCCCTGGGCCATGGCAGGTTACCCTGATCAACAGGATCAACAGGGTCAGCATGATTATCATGATCAACAGGGTCAGCATGATTATCATAATCAACAGGGTTATCACAATCAACACGGTCAGCATAATTATCATGATCAAGAGGATCAGCAGGATCAGCATGATTATCATGATCAACAGGATCAACAGGATAAACAGGATCAGCATGATTATCAACAGGATCAACAGGATTATAATGATCAACAGGGTCAGCATGAGTATCATGATAAACAGGATTATCATGATCAACATGATCAACAGGATCAGCATGATTATCATGATAAACAGGATTATAATGATCAACAGGGTCAGCATGATTATCATGATAAACAGGATTATAATGATCAACAGGGTCAGCATGATTATCATGATCATTATAATGATCAACAGGGTCAGCATGATTATCATGATAAACAGGATTATGATCAACAGGATCAACAGGATCAGCATGATTATCATGATAAACAGGATTATAATGATCAACAGGGTCAGCATGATTATCATGATAAACAGGATTATAATGATCAACAGGGTCAGCATGATTATCATGATAAACAGGATTATAATGATCAACAGGGTCAGCATGATTATCATGATAAACAGGATTATAATGATCAACAGGGTCAGCATGATTATCATGATAAACAGGATTATAATGATCAACAGGGTCAGCATGATTATCATGATAAACAGGATTATCATGATCAACAGGATCAACAGGATCAGCATGATTATCATGATAAACAGGTTTATCATGATCAACATGGGCAGACAATGGAAAAATCTGCATGATTATCATGATGCAAGGAATTGATAATGATCAACAGCTGGGTCAGTCTGTCATGATTATCATGATCAACATGTTTACTCAAATCCATGAGCAGACAATGTGAAAAATCTGTTCGATGTGCCTTTGTGCAAGGAACTTGACCCTAATTACCCGAAGGTCACCGTTGATAATGTCTGACCCTAGCTGGGACCCCACTCTCTGAGTCTGTCTCAGGGGGAGTTGGGATTTGACCCTAATTACCCGAAGGTCACCGTTGATAATGTCTGACCCTAGCTGGGACCCCACTCTCTGAGGCTGTCTCAGGGGAGTTGGGATTTGACCCTAATTACCCGAAGGTCACCGTTGATAATGTCTGACCCTAGCTGGGACCCCACTCTCCGAGGCTGTCTCAGGGGAGTTGGGATTTGACCCTAATTACCCGAAGGTCACCGTTGATAATGTCTGACCCTAGCTGGGACCCCACTCTCCGAGGCTGTCTCAGGGGAGTTGGGATTTGGAGGTCACCGTTGATAATGGAAGGGACTCTCTGAGGGTCTCAGGGGGAGTTGGGGAACCAGAAGGTGGATGTCTGAGCTGGGAGTCTGTTTCTGAGGCTGTTCAGGGGACATTTGACCCTTTGTTCCCCACACTTCCTTGTCAAACTAACTGACAGTAGCTGGGAGATTCTGTAACTGTCTCAGGGGAGTTGGGTTTGTTTAGACTTTATTCAAAATAGTGGAATTAAGGCTGTCTCACATGTCTTCTTTCCAAATATAACACGTTTTAGCATGTCAGAATCAATCATGTAATTATACATGAATAACAGCTACTTTTGAGGTATCTCAGGGGGATTGCCATTACATTGGGACCCCACTCTCGAGGCTGTCTCAGGGGGAGAACTGTATCAGTATGTGTGTGGAATTAATTGGTACCACATGTCTTCTTTCCAAATATAACACTGGGTTTTAGCATGTCAGGGGAATCAATCATGTAATTATACATGAATAACAGCTACTTTTGAGGTATCTCAGGGGGAGTTGCCATTACATTTAAGAAACTGTATCAGTCTGTGTGCTGGGAATTAATTGGCTGTCCACATGTCTTCTTTCCAAATATAACACGTTTTAATGCATGTCTGGGAATCAATCATGTAATTATACATGAATAACAGCTACTTTGGGCTATCTCTATTGCCATTACATTTAAGAAACTGTATCAGTATGTGTGTGGAATTAATTCTGACCCTAGCTGGGACCCCACGAGGCTGTCAGGGGAGTTCTTTCCAAATATAACAAGTTTTAGCATGTCAGAATCAATCATGTAATTATACCATGAAGGTGGAGGAGAGGGAGTCTGTTTCTCTTTGGACATTTCCTTTGTACCCACACACTTCCTTGTCAAACTAACTGCAGTAGCTAGATTCTGTAACTGTGGTTGTTTGGTAGTGTTTAGACTTTATTCAAAATAGTGGAATTAATTGGTACCACATGTCTTCTTTCCAAATATAACACGTTTTAGCATGTCAGAATCAATCATGTAATTATACATGAATAACAGCTACTTTTGGGTATCTCTATTGCCATTACATTTAAGAAACTGTATCAGTATGTGTGTGGAATTAATTGGTACCACATGTCTTCTTTCCAAATATAACAAGTTTTAGCATGTCAGAATCAATCATGTAATTATACATGAATAACAGTTACTTTTGGGTATCTCTATTGCCATTACATTTAAGAAACTGTATCAGTATGTGAAATCAGCATAAAACTCAGGCAGCATATCCTGGACATTAGGTTCCTTTTTGATTGACTGTTTCCTCCTTTAATGATTTTATTTTTTTATTTTGTTTTACTGATTATCTGCATGTTGTGTCAGTAGAAACCCTGACCGTTTTTTTCCTCTAGTCCCCCTTTTGTCCCATTGAGGATTCAGTTTCCTGCTTCTTGATTCTAGAACAATGAAGTGCAGGACAGATATGAGCAACATGTGCTGAAAGGTTTTCACAAACGCTGACAGATTGGAGACGGTAACAATAGTCACAGTAATGCTTTACAGTTACCCGGCCTAGACCCCAAAAGAGCAAGCAGAAGAACAGAGGCAAGGGAAAACAGTGTGCAAATAACTGAAGGATGAAAGGGGGGGAAAAAACAGATAAATATGGGTTGTAATTTACAATGTTGTTTGTTCTTCACTGGTTGCCCTTTTCTCATGGTGACGGGCCACAAATCTTGCTGCTGTGATGGTACACTGCTGTGATGTCACACTGCTGTGATGTCACACTGCTGTGATGGTACACTGCTGTGATGGTACACTGCTGTGATGGTACACTGCTGTGATGTCACACTGCTGTGATGTCACACTGCTGTGATGGTACACTGCTGTGATGGTACACTGCTGTGATGGTACACTGCTGTGATGTCACACTGCTGTGATGTCACACTGCTGTGATGTCACACTGCTGTGATGGTCACACTGCTGTGATGGTCACACTGCTGTGATGGTCACACTGCTGTGATTTGTCACATTGCTGTGATGTCATCACTGCTGATTTGATGGTACATTTTTTTTGTGGGTCTGTGATGGGAAACTGCTGTGATGTCACACTGCTGTGACAAGAGCTATGCAAGGCTATGCTCATTGAGTCTGTACATAGTTAAGGATTTTTTTAAAATTTGGGGTCAGTCACGGTGGTCAGATATTCTGCCACTGTGCACTATCTGTTTATGGCCAAATAGCATTCTAGTTTGCTCTTTTTGTTTGGTTGATTCTTTGCTTTCTCATAATTTGGGGGGGGTCTGTGTTTCTGTCCTGGGGCTCTGTGGGGTCTGTTTGTGTTTGTGAACAGATCCCCAGAACCAGATGACTGAGGGGACTCTTCTCTAGGTTCATCTTTCTGTAGGTGAGGGCGTTGTGGTGGAATGTGTGGGCATCGCTTCCAAACATACTGCAGTGTTTGGGGTTTTGCAGAGTTTGGGGTTGTTTGGCTTTTTTGCAGAGTTCTGCATGCTGAATCTCAATTGGATGTTTGTCCCATTTAGTGAATTCTTGGTTGGTGAACGACCCCAGACCTTACAACCATAAAGGGCAATGGGTTCTATAACCGATTAAAGTATTTTTTAGCCAGATCCTAATTGTGATGTGGAGTTTCATGTTCCTTTTTATGGCATAGAATGCTCTTTTTCCCTTGTTGCTTAGATTGTTCACAGCCTTGTGGAAGTTACCTGTGGTGTTGATATTTAGGCCGAGGTAGGTGTAATTCTCGGTGTGCTTTAGTGCGACAGCGTCTAGATAGAATTTGTATTTGTTGTCTTGGCTACTGGACCTTTTTTGGAACACCATAATTTGTTTGTCTTTCTGAGATTTACTGTCAGGGTCCAAGTCTGACAGGATCTGTGCTGAAGATCTCTCTCTCCCTGACAGTTGGCTGGAGGTGTGATCTTGGGAGTGGCTCTATGGCTTCGTCATGACAACCAGACCAGCAGTCTCCTCATGCAGCAGTTTGAAGGCCAGCAGGCTCCAAACACCTTCTATACCAGTAAGCAACCATGATCCCCGTGGGAATTGAACCCACAACCTCCGCCATGTGGGCTGGGAAGGGGATACAATTTACTCTAGATCCCCCCCCCTCTCCTCCCCTCTCCTACCCTCCCCTCCCCCTCCTCTCCTCTCCTCTCCTCTCCTCTCCTCTCCTCTCCTCTCCTCTCCTCTCCTCTCCTCTCCTCTCCTCTCCTCTCCTCTCCTCTCCTCTCCTCTCCTCTCCTCTCCTCTCCTCTCCTCTCCTCTCCTCTCCTCTCTCCTCTCCCTCCCTCCCCTCCCCTCCCCCCCTCCCCCCCCCCCCCCCCTCCTCTTCCCCTGACCCTGTGTAAAAATACATCCCACTTAGCAGATGTTTGTATACAAGGAGTCTTACAGACTGGAGCACTGTAACTACAGCTCCCCACTTTCCTCCTCTCCCCCTCCTGGGTCTTCCCCCGCCTGTCATTAACCTCACGCCCTCACCCCCCTCACCTTCTCCTCTCCCCTCCTCTCCTCCTACACACAACAGGAAGTTGCTGTTATTAGAGGGCCCATGCGTGGCAAATTGAGTTCTCCCTTATTAGAGGGCCCTTGCTACGCAAGCTGAGCTCTCCCTTATTAGAGGGCCCATGCTAGGCAAGCTGAGCTCTCTGAACAGGAAGTTGCTGTTATTAGAGGGCCCATGCTACGCAAGCTGAGCTCTCCCAACAGGAAGTCGCTGTTATTAGAGGGCCCATGCGAGGCAAGCTGAGCTGTCACACAAAGACCTGCTTTCTGCTTATCATGTTTAACAGACACAGGAATCTGGTGAGCTAGTATGAGGAGGATCCAGAAATAGCTGAAGAGGCAAGCAGCCAAGAACCAGGAAAAGGAACAGGACCTGCGTAGATCCGCCGGGCTCTAGAGTGGCTTCTCTCTCTCTCTCTCTCTCTCTCTCTCTCTCTCTCTCTCTCTCTCTGTCTCTCTCTGTCTCTCTGTCTCTCTGTCTCTCTCTCTCTCTCTCTCTGTCTCTCTGTCTCTCTGTCTCTCTCTCTCTCTCTCTCTCTCTCTCTCTCTCTCTCTCTCTGTCTCTCTCTGTCTCTCTCTGTCTCTCTCTCTCTCTCTCTCTCTCTCTGTCTCTCTCTCTCTCTCTGTCTCTCTCTCTCTCTGTCTCTCTCTCTCTCTCTCTCTGTCTCTCTGTCTCTCTCTCTCTCTCTCTCTCTCTCTCTCTCTCTCTCTCTCTCTCTCTCTCTCTCTCTCTCTCTCTCTCTCTCTCTCTGTCTCTCTCTGTCTCTCTCTCTCTCTCTCTCTCTCTCTCTCTGTCTCTCTCTCTCTCTCTCTCTCTCTCTCTCTCTCTCTCTCTCTCTCTCTCTCTCCCTCTCTCTGTCTCTCTCTCTGTCTCTCTCTCTCTCTCTCTCTGTCTCTCTCTCTCTCTCTCTGTCTCTCTCTCTCTCTCCCTCTCTGTCTCTCTCTCTGTCTCTCTCTCTCTCTCTCTCTCTCTCTCTCTCTCTCTCTGTCTCTCTCTCTCTCTCTCTCTCTCTCTCTCTCTCTCTCTCTCTCTCTCTCTCTAAGCGATGATGGGATGGTAACAATGGGAGATGTTTTTTGTTACTGTAACATTTCCTCTGACAGTGTATCTCCCGACTGACCTTCATAAAGGAACACATGGGATATATATTCTGTTCGTGCATTTTAATTTAGATGCCAAAGCATATATATATATATATATATATATATATATGTATATATATATATATATACATACCACTGGTGTATGTGTGGCCAAAGAGCTCTATTTCCATGTTATCCAACAAATGTACAATCCTGGAGTTGGATAAACTGCATTGGCACTTGGCTAAGGAGACTGAAACTTGGCCATAAGTGGATCTTCCAGAGGAAACAATAACCTCAAGCACACATCAAAATCCGCAAATAAATTATTAATTGACCACAAAATCAACAGTCAATAATTTTGACCCCTACTTTGTTGAGAAGAAATGTTACTTGTTAAACAAAATCTCTTTCTCTGATCAATTGTATTAGTATAAAATAATATTAATTTCCCCATTTGTTTGTTTACAATATAGCTCAGTATTTGAATTATTTATTTTATAGAGTAATTTTTGTTGATCTTTATCATGGGTGTCAATAATTCCAGACCCCACTGTACATACAGTAGGTCACTGTAATGCTGGAAATCCAAACATTGATCGGCTGGATGTCTTTGGGTGTGTCCAACATCAGGACCCTTAAGGGTCTTAATCTCACACCAGTCAGAGTTAAGGGTTACTGTATTATTCCTGCAGAGGTTTACCTTTATTTAACTAGGCAAGTCAGTTAAGAACAAATTCTTATTTACAATGACAGCCTAGGAAACGGTGTGTTAACTGTCTTGTTCAGGGGGCAGAATGACAGATTTTTTCCTTGTCAGCTCGGGGACTCGATCTAGCAACCTTTTGGTTACTAGTCCAACGCTCTAACCACTAGGCTACCCTGCCACCCCAGAGTTAAGGGTTACTGTTTTTTTTTTTTTACTTACTTCTCTCTCAGCGTCTTCTAACACTTTTAACATATACATGGTCTGAACTTTTCCAAGGGTTCACAGGGCTGTGTATAGGCTTTAGGCTATTCTGTTTGTTGTGGTAGCAAAATATAGCTCCCATTCAATCAAATTTGGTCTTCTCCATTCCCATACTTACCTCAGTTAAGTATACAGAGAGGGTAAAACTCCTGGTGGACACCATGTTGTTATAGCAGGGAACAGCCCAAACAGCCCGGCCCAAGCCAACCAGGCAAAGTGATGATTGGAGGGGTACAGCGATGCAGTACACCCCACCCAGACGAACATCAAGGCGAGGTTTTTCTTCTCTCCTGCCCCTCAATACACACACCCTTGAATAATTCAAATAGCCTTGTACATCTTGTTATAAATTAGAGTTGAAAGTGGATCTTTTTTTAGCCTGGCACACCAAACTGGTGTTTATGTAGGACTGGATATACATAAATATACGCCCACGCCTGGGCTCCCCTCCTACCAGACCAGTTGAACTAGTCAGTGGTACAGACTGGGTAGTTGTCACTCGTCACTAGTGCAGTAGGAGATACAGACAGACAATCTGTGTTGTCTTGAGGACGTCCTCTGTAGGTGTAGCTCCGTAGTTGATTATCTCCGTAGTTGATTATCTCTGTTGTTGATTATCTCTGCTGTTGATTCCGTGACAGATCCCAACTCCCCCTGAGACAGCCTCGGAGAGTGGGGTCCCAGGGGTTTTAGAGGGTTGAAAGAAGTGCCCGCTGTTGGATTAAAGTCGTGTTCTTGATCTACTAGTTGAAACATGTTGAAGCGATTGATTGGCAGAGTCATTTGAGTGTGGGGGTTAGGGTTATTACCAAGAAACAAGACTGAGAAGAGGGAAGTTCGGTGATACGTTGGTGTGAAAAGAAAAGAGCATAGAAGTGGTTGAGTAACAAACATGTTGTTACTGGTATAGAAATAGCTTCATCTGTATTGATCGTTTACACAACACCTTCTCCCTCTCAGCAGGTTCTGTGTGTGTGTGTGTGTGTGTGTGTGTGTGTGTGTGTGTGTGTGTGTGTGTGTGTGTGTGTGTGTGTGAGAGAGAGAGAGAAAGATGGAGGGAAGGAGATGGAGAGAGAAAGAGAGAGAGAGAGAGAAGCCACTCTAGAGCCCGGCAGAGCACAATATAATCCCCATACTTTAACGATGACAGCTTCTCCATCCTGGAGGGGGAGATCAACCATGTCCAGGCCCAGGGACATGTACTAGTCTGTGGCAACCTAATTGCCAGAACTGGGCAAGAACCTGACACCCTCAGCACACAGGGGGGACAAGCACCTACCTGGAGGTGACAGCATTCCCTCCCAATTATGCCCCTTAGACACAACTATGACAAAACAACCAACAAAATGGGTCAGAACTCCTGCAGCTCTGTCGCATGCTGGGTATGTACATAGTCAACGGTAGGCTTCAAGGGGACTCCTATGGTAGGTACACCTACAGCTCATCTCTTGGCTGTAGTACTGTAGACTACTTTATCACTGACCTCAACCCACAGTCTCTCAGAGCATTCACAGTCACACCACTAACACCCCTATCAGACCACAGCAAAATCACAGTCTACTTGAACAGAGCAATACTCAATCATGAGGCGTCAAAGCCAAAGGAACTGCACAATATTAAGAAATGCTACCGAAGGAGAGTAGTGTTGAAACCGACCAAAAAACAATTAGGCAACAACAAATTCAATCCCTTTTAGATAACTTCCTGAACAAAACATTTCACTGTAATAGTGAAGGTGAAAACCTTTTTTTAATTGTATTCTTTTATTTTTTTATTGAACCTTTATTTAACCAGGTTTGTTCTCATTTACAACTGCGACCTGGCTGTTAACGTAAATAATCAATCAAATTTAAGACGGGATAAACTGCGTTCAGTAGTGGATAAAAACAAAGTGGAGCAAGTCAGTTCAGGTCGGCGCCCCCAACCACAACAGTACAATAGACTCGACCCTCGTTCTGAACAGCCCTACTTCTTCATTTCTCAAAGGAAAAACATCAACCAATTTCTAAAGACTGTTGACATCCAGTGGAAGCTATAAGAACTGCAAAGCAAGTGCCATAGAACTCTAGATCTACATAGAAAAACCTTTGAATAGAGAGTAACCTCAAAAAAATGTTTCCTGGATGGTTTGTCCTCAGGGTTTCACCTGCCAAATAGGTTCTGGTATACTCACATACATCATTCAAACAGGTTTAGAAAACCTCAGAGTGTTTCCTATCCACATCTACTAATAATATGCATATCCTAGCTTCTGGGCCTGAGTAGCAGGCAGCTTCATTTGGGCACACTTTTCATCCGGACTTGAAAATACCACCCCCCAGCCTAGAGAGGTTAAAATCCTAAACCGTATATTTGACCTTTCAGCTTCCCTATCAAATCAAAATATTTAAAGCAGACAACCTAAGAAAATTAACAATAATGACAAATGGTTTGATGAAGAATGCAAAAACCTAAGAAAGAAATTGAAAAACCTATCCAACCAAAAGCATAGAGACCCAGAAAACCTGAGCCTCGGCCTTCACTATGGTGAATCACTAAAACAATACAGAAATACACTCTGGAAAAAGAAGGAACAACACGTCAGAAATCAGCTCAATGTAATTGAAGAATCCATAGAATCAAATCACTTCTGGGAAAAATGGAACACACTAAACAAACAACAACACAAAGAGTTATTTATACAACGCGGAGATGTATGGGTAAACCACTTCTCCAATCTTTTTGGTTCTATAACAAAGAACAAACAGCAAAAACATATACAGTGGGGCAAAAAAGTATTTAGTCAGCCACCAATTGTGCAAGTTCTCCCACTTAAAAAGATGAGAGGCCTGTAATTTTCATCATAGGTACACTTCAACTATGACAGACAAAATGAGGAGAAAAAAATCCAGAAAATCACATTGTAGGATTTTTAATGAATTTATTTGCAAATTATGGTGGAAAATAAGTATTTGGTCAAGAACAAAAGTTTATCTCAATACTTTGTTATATACCCTTCGTTGGCAATGACAGAGGTCAAACGTTTTCTGTAAGTCTCCACAAGGTTTTCACACACTGTTGCTGAAGTAGTTGAAGTGTACCTATGATGAAAATTACAGGCCTCTCTCATCTTTTTAAGTGGGAGAACTTGCACAATTGGTGGCTGACTAAATACTTTTTTGCCCCACTGTACATGATCAAATACAAATCTTAGAATCAACTATTGAAGACTACAAGAACCCACTGGATTCTCCAATTTCATTGAATGAACTACAGGACAAAATATAAACCCTCCAACCCAAAAAGGCCTGTGGTGTTGATGGAATCCTCAATTAAATGATAAAATATTCAGACCACAAATTACAACTGGCTATACTGGAACTCTTTAACATCATCCTCAGCTCTGGCATCTTCCCCAATATTTGGAACCAAGAACTAATAACCCCAATCCACAAAAGCGGAGACCAATCTGACCCCTATAACTACCGTGGGATATGCGTAAACAGCAACCTTGGGAAAATCCTCTGCATTATCATTAACAGCAGACTTTCCTCAGTGAAAACAATGTACTGAGCAAATGTCAAATTGGATCTTTACCAATTTACCATACGACAGACCACGTATTCACCCTACACACCCTAATTGACAAACAAACCAAAACAAAGGCAAAGTCTTCTCATGCTTTGTTGACTTTAAAAAAGCTTTTGACTCAATTTGGCATGAGGATCTGCGATACAAATTGATGGAAAGTGGTGTTGGGGAAAAAACATGCGAAATTATAAAATCCATGTACACAAACAACAAGGGTGCAGTTAAAATTGGCAAAAAACACACGTCTTTCCAAAGGGCCGTGGGGTGAGACAGGGATGCAGCTTAAGCCTAGAACAGTCTGCAGCACCCGGCCTCTCTCCTACTAGAATCTGATGTCAAATGTCTACTGTTTGCTGATGATCTGGTGTTTCTGTCCCCGACCAATACAGCAGCTCCTAGATCTTTTGCACAGATTCTGTCTGACCTGGGACCTGACAGTAAATCTCAGTAAGACCAAAATAATGGTGTTCCAAAAAAGGTCCAGTCGCCAGGACCACAAATACAAATTCCATCTAGACACCGTTGTCATAGAGCACACAAGAAACTTTACATTCCTCGGCCCAAACATCAGAATACCTGACCACTGTGACTGATGCAAAATTAAGGAAAGCTTTGACTATGTACAGTGAGCATGGCCTTGCTACTGAGAAAGGTCGCCGTAGGCAGACCTGGCTCTCAAGAGAAGACAGGCTATGTGCTCACTGCCCACAAAATGATGTGCAAACTGAGCTGCACTTACTAACCTCCTGCCCAATGTATGACCATATTAGAGACACATATTTCCCTCAGACTACACAGATTACACAGATTTGAAAACAAATCCAATTTTGATAAACTCCCATATCTACTGGGTGAAATACCACAGTGTGCCATCACAGCGGCAAGATGTGTGACCTGTTGCCACAAGAAAAGGGCAACCAGTGAAGAACAAACACGATTGTAAATACAACCCATATTTATGTTTATTTATATTCCTTTTTGTACTTTAACTATTTTCCCATCGTTACAACACTGTATATAGAGCCATAGAAGACATAACTCTGACTGGTGTGAGTTAGTTACCCTGCTACACTCTGACTGCTGGGAGTTAGTTACCCTGCTACACTCTGACAGGTGTGAGTTAGTTACCCTGCTACACTCTGACAGGTGTGAGTTAGTTACCCTGCTACACTCTGACTGGTGTGAGTTAGTTACCCTGCTACACTCTGACAGGTGTGAGTTAGTTACCCTGCTACACTCTGACTGGTGTGAGTTAGTTACCCTGCTACACTCTGACTGGTGTGAGTTAGTTACCCTGCTACACTCTGACAGGTGTGAGTTAGTTACCCTGCTACACTCTGACAGGTGTGAGTTAGTTACCCTGCTACACTCTGACTGGTGTGAGTTAGTTACCCTGCTACACTCTGACAGGTGTGAGTTAGTTACCCTGCTACACTCTGACTGGTGTGAGTTAGTTACCCTGCTACACTCTGACTGGTGTGAGTTAGTTACCCTGCTACACTCTGACAGGTGTGAGTTAGTTACCCTGCTACACTCTGACTGGTGTGAGTTAGTTACCCTGCTACACTCTGACAGGTGTGAGTTAGTTACCCTGCTACACTCTGACTGGTGTGAGTTAGTTACCCTGCTACACTCTGACTGGTGTGAGTTAGTTACCCTGCTACACTCTGACTGGTGAGTTAGGTACCCTGCTACACTCTGACTGGTGTGAGTTAGTTACCCTGCTACACTCTGACTGGTGTGAGTTAGTTACCCTGCTACACTCTGACTGGTGTGAGTTAGTTACCCTGCTACACTCTGACAGGTGTGAGTTAGTTACCCTGCTACACTCTGACAGGTGTGAGTTAGTTACCCTGCTACACTCTGACAGGTGTGAGTTAGTTACCCTGCTACACTCTGACTGGTGTGAGTTAGTTACCCTGCTACACTCTGACAGGTGTGAGTTAGTTACCCTGCTACACTCTGACTGGTGTGAGTTAGTTACCCTGCTACACTCTGCCTGGTGAGTTAGTTACTCTGCTACACTCTGACTGGTGAGTTAGGTACCCTGCTACACTCTGACTGGTGAGTTAGGTACCCTGCTACATTCTGACTGGTGAGTTAGTTCCCCTGCTACACTCTGACTGGTGAGTTAGTTACCCTGCTCCATTCTGACTGCTGTGAGTTAGTTACCCTGCTACATTCTGACTGGTGTGAGTTAGTTACCCTGCTACACTCTGACTGCTGGGAGTTAGTTACCCTGCTACACTCTGACTGGTGTGAGTTAGTTACCCTGCTAATTTCTGACTGGTGTGAGTTAGTTACCCTGCTACATTCTGACTGCTGTGAGTTAGTTACCCTGCTACATTCTGACAGGTGACTTAGTTACCCTGCTACACTCTGACTGGTTTGAGTTAGTTACCCTGCTACACTCTGACTGGTGTGAGTTAGTTACCCTGCTACATTCTGACTGGTGTGAGTTAGTTACCCTGCTACATTCTGACTGGTTTGAGTTAGTTACCCTGCTACACTCTTACTGGTGTGAGTTAGTTACCCTGCTACACTCTGACTGCTGGGAGTTAGTTACCCTGCTACACTCTGACTGGTGTGAGTTAGTTACCCTGCTACATTCTGCCTGGTGTGAGTTAGTTACCCTGCTACATTCTGACTGCTGTGAGTTAGTTACCCTGCTACATTCTGACAGGTGACTTAGTTACCCTGCTACACTCTGACTGGTTTGAGTTAGTTACCCTGCTACACTCTGACTGGTGTGAGTTAGTTACCCTGCTACATTCTGACTGGTGTGAGTTAGTTACCCTGCTACATTCTGACTGGTTTGAGTTAGTTACCCTGCTACACTCTGACTGGTGTGAGTTAGTTACCCTGCTACATTCTGACTGGTTTGAGTTAGTTACCCTGCTACACTCTGACTGGTGTGAGTTAGTGACCCTGCTACATTCTGACTGCTGTGAGTTAGTTATCCTGCTACACTCTGACTGGTGTGAGTTAGTTGCCCTGCTACACTCTGACTGGTGTGAGTTAGTTATCCTGCTACACTCTGACTGGTGTGAGTTAGTTACCCTGCTACACTCTGACTGCTGTGAGCTAGTTACCCTGCTACATTCTGACTGCTGTGAGTTAGTTACCCTGCTACATTCTGACTGGTGTGAGTTAGTTACCCTGCTACACTCTGACTGGTGTGAGTTAGTTACCCTGCTCCATTCTGACTGCTGTGAGTTAGATACCCTGCTACATTCTGACTGCTGTGAGTTAGTTACCCTGCTACATTATGACTGGTGTGAGTTAGTTACCCTGCTACACTCTGACTGGTGTGAGTTAGTTACCCTGCTACATTCTGACTGGTGTGAGTTAGTTACCCTGCTACATTCTGACTGGTGTGAGTTAGATACCCTGCTACATTCTGACTGGTGTGAGTTAGTTACCCTGCTACATTCTGACTGGTGTGAGTTAGTTACCCTGCTACATTCTGACTGGTGTGAGTTAGTTAGCCTGCTACACTCTGACTGGTGTGAGTTAGTTACCTTGCTACATTCTGACTGGTGTGAGTTAGTTATCCTGCTACACTCTGACTGGTGTGAGTTAGTTACCCTGCTACACTCTGACTGGTGTGAGTTAGTTATCCTGCTACACTCTGACTGGTGTGAGTTAGTTACCTTGCTACATTCTGACTGGTGTGAGTTAGTTACCCTGCATGGAGATACAGAGGTCGTCATGGTTGTTCACAGGTTGCTGTGAAGGAAGTCAGGTCATACTGTTTGGAGGTTGAAGTTCGGATGTCACCAAGGGAGGATGTTTCTGGGGAGAGGGAGGGGAGGTATTTCCTTTCTGGGTCCTGGTCGCTGCCAGTGTGTATGTTTGTGTGTGTGGGGGTGTATGCGTGCTTGCATGAGTGCCTGAATTACATATGGGTGGTCCTGGGAATTGCATCCATTATCCAAACATTGTAAAAGCCATGTTCTACTAACTGAACTACAGAGGACCATGTTCTACGAACTGAACTACAGAGGACCATGTTCTACTAACTGAACTACAGAGGACCATGTTCTACTAACTGAACTACAGAGGACCATGTTCTACAGAAGACCATGTTCTACTAACTGAACTACAGAGGACCATGTTCTACTAACTGAACTACAGAGCACCATGTTCTACTACCTGAACTACAGAGGACCATGTTCTACTAACTGAACTACAGAGGACCATGTTCTACAGAAGACCATGTTCTACTAACTGAACTACAGAGGACCGTGTTCTACTAACTGAACTACAGAGGACCATGTTCTACTAACTGAACTACAGAGGACCATGTTCTACTTACTGAACTATAGAGGACCATGTTCTACTTACTGAACTATAGAGGACCATGTTCTACTTACTGAACTACAGAGGACCATGTTTTTCGTTATTAGGTTATTATAGGATTTAAACATTTCCGGTTTGAACGGGAATACCGAGATGCCTGGGAAGGGCTTTCAGTTTTCTCGGGAAGGAGAAGTGGTATATTTTTGTTTGTGTGGAGAGGGGAGGGGGAATTTCCTGGCTCGGTCTACGCCGCTGTCAGTGTGTGTGTTTATGAGTGTTTGTTGTGTGTGTGTGTGTGTGTGTGTGTGTGTGTGTGTGTGTGTGTGTGTGTGTGTTTGTGTGTGTGTGTGTGTGTACTGTGTGTGTGTGTGTTTGCAATGTGTGTGTAATGTTTGTGTGTGTGTGATGTGTATGCGTGTGCGTGCATGCGTGTGCTCTCCCTCCTCCCTCTCAGTCCGGATGGATCTGGTAAGTCATCCTGTCCCAGTAACAGGATGTTACGGGATGCCCTCTTCATCTCACATGTCATATCGCTGGACAGGGAAGCCACCTGGAAAAAGACAAAGAATTCCATTTCAATAGTTTGTTTCTGTATGGGGTTATCATACTGCCACCTGCTGGTGTTTCCCACATAAACCAATATGCATTCCTATGTGCTTATAGAGCAGCACGCTGGACTGCAGACAAAGCCCCTATTAAAGGGAATTTCCCAGACTTTAGTCACTGTCACTAAACAGCTACCATCTGGATACTCAGCACTGAACCTTAGAGGCTGCTGCCCTATAGACATGGAATCATTGGTCCCTTTAATAATGGAACACTGGTCACTTTAATAATGGAACATGGTCACTTTAATCATGGAACACTGGTCCCTTTAATAATGGAACACTGGTCACTTTAATAATGGAACATGGTCACTTTACTGATGGAACACTGGTCCCTTTAATAATGGAACACTGGTCACTTTAATAATGGAACACTGGTCACTTTAATAATGGAACACTGGTCACTTTAATAATGGAACACTGGTCACTTTAATAATGGAACACTGGTCACTTTAATAATGGAACACTGGTCACTTTAATAATGGAACACTGGTCACTTTAATAATGGAACACTGGTCTCTTTAATAATGGAACACTGGTCCCTTTAATAATGGAACACTGGTCACTTTAATAATGGAACACTGGTCACTTTAATAATGGAACACTGGTCATTTTAATAATGGAACACTGGGCACTTTAATAATGGAACACTGGTCACTTTAATAATGGAACACTGGTCCCTTTAATAATGGAACACTGGTCACTTTAATAATGGAACACTGGTCACTTTAATAATGGAACACTGGTCACTTTAATAATGGAACACTGGTCCCTTTAATAATGGAACACTGGTCACTTTAATAATGGAACACTGGTCACTTTAATAATGGAACACTGGTCACTTTAATAATGGAACACTGGTCCCTTTAATAATGGAACACTGGTCACTTTAATAATGGAACACTGGTCACTTTAATAATGGAACACTGGTCACTTTAATAATGGAACACTGGTCACTTAATAATGAATCACTGGTCACTTTAATAATGGAACACTGGTCCCTTTAATAATGGAACACTGGTCACTTTAATAATGGAACACTGGTCCCTTTAATAATGGAACACTGGTCACTTTAATAATGGAACACTGGTCACTTTAATAATGGAACACTGGTCCCTTTAATAATGGAACACTGGTCCGTTTAATAATGGAACACTGGTCACTTTAATAATGGAACACTGGTCACTTTAATAATGGAACACTGGTCCCTTTAATAATGGAACACTGGTCACTAATAATGGAACACTGGCCACTTTAATAATGGAACACTGGTCACTTTAATAATGAATCACTAGTCACTTTAATAATGGAACACTGGTCACTTTAATAATGGAACACTGGTCCCTTTAATAATGGAACACTGGTCACTTTAATAATGGAACACTGGTCACTTTAATAATGGAACACTGGTCACTTTAATAATGGAACACTGGTCCCTTTAATAATGGAACACTGGTCACTAATAATGGAACACTGGTCACTTTAATAATGGAACACTGGTCACTTTAATAATGAATCACTAGTCACTTTAATAATGGAACACTGGTCACTTTAATAATGGAACACTGGTCCCTTTAATAATGGAACACTGGTCACTTTAATAATGGAACACTGGTCACTTTAATAATGGAACACTGGTCCCTTTAATAATGGAACACTGGTCACTTTAATAATGGAACACTGGTCCCTTTAATAATGGAACACTGGTCACTTTAATAATGGAACACTGGTCACTTTAATAATGGAACACTGGTCACTTTAATAATGAATCACTAGTCACTTTAATAATGGAACATGGTCACTTTACTGATGGAACACTGGTCCCTTTAATAATGGAACACTGGTCACTTTAATAATGGAACACTGGTCACTTTAATAATGGAACACTGGTCCCTTTAATAATGGAACACTGGTCACTTTAATAATGGAACACTGGTCCCTTTAATAATGGAACACTGGTCACTTTAATAATGGAACACTGGTCACTTTAATAATGGAACACTGGTCACTTTAATAATGGAACACTGGTCCCTTTAATAATGGAACACTGGTCACTTTAATAATGGAACACTGGTCACTTTAATAATGGAACACTGGTCACTTTAATAATGGAACACTGGTCCCTTTAATAATGGAACACTGGTCACTTTAATAATGGAACACTGGTCACTTTAATAATGGAACACTGGTCACTTTAATAATGGAACACTGGTCACTTTAATAATGGAACACTGGTCACTTTAATAATGGAACACTGGTCACTTTAATAATGGAACACTGGTCCCTGTAATGCTGGAACACTGGTCCCTTTAGTAATGGAACACTGGTCCCTTTAATGCTGGAACACGGGTCCCTTTAATAATGGAACACTGGTCCCTTTAATAATGGAACACTGGTCCCTTTACTGATGGAACACTGGTCCCTTTAATAATGGAACGCTGGTCCCTTTAATAATGGAACACTGGTCACTTTAATAATGGAACACTGGTCACTTTAAGAGCTGGCTCCCCCTCCAAACTGAGCAATCAGGGGAGAAGAGCCTTGATCAGGGAGAACCTGATGGACACTCTGACAGAGCTCTAGAGTTCCTTTGTGGAGATGGGAGAACCAGCGGCAGGGACTGGGAGACTAGTCAGGATCGAGGGAAAGATGAGCGGAGCAAAGTACAGAAAGATCCTCGATGAAAACCTACCCCAGAGCGCTCAGGACCTCAGACTGGGGCAAAGGTTCACCTTCCAAAAGGACAACGGCCCTAAGCACACAGCCAAGACAACGCATGAGTGGCTTCGGGACAAGTCTCTGAATGTCCTTGAGTGGCCCAGCCAGAGCCCGGACTTGAACCCGATTGAACATCTCTGGAGAGACCTGAAAATAACTGTGCAGCAACGCTCCCCATCCAACCTGACAGAGCCTGAGAGGATCTGCAGAAAAGAATGGGAGAAACTCCCCAAATACAGGTGTGCCAAGAAGAATCAAGGCTGTAATCGCTGCCAAAAGGAGCTTCAACAAAGTACTGAGTAAAGTGTCTGTATACTTATGTCATTATGTGTTATTGTGTGTAGATTGATGAGGGGAAAAAACTATTTAATCCATTTTAGAATTAGACTGTAATGTAACAAAATGTGGAAAAAGTCAAGGAGTCTGAATACTTTGGCACTGTGTAGTTTATAAACTCAACAAAAAAAGAAACGTAGTCTCACTGTCAACTGCGTTTATTTTCAGCAAACTTAACGTGTAAATATTTGTATGAACATAACAAGATTCAACAACTGAGACATAAACTGAAAAAGTTCCACAACTTGTGACTAACAGAAATGGAATAATGTGTCCCTGAACAAAGTGGGGGTTAAAATCAAAAGTAACAGTCAGTATCTGGTGTGGCCACCAGCTGCATTTTATACTGCAGTGCATCTCCTCCTCATGGGCTGCACCAAATGTGCCAGTTCTTGCTGTAAGATGTTATCCCACTCTTCCACCAAGGCACCTGCAAGTTCCTGGACATTTTGGGGGGGAATTTCCCTATCCCTTCCCCTCCGATCCAACAGGTCCCGGACGTGCTCAATGGGATTGAGATCCAGGCTCTTCACTGGCCATGGCAGAACACTGACATTCCTGTCTTGCAGGAAATC
This sequence comes from Oncorhynchus tshawytscha, assembly GCF_018296145.1. Taxonomy (NCBI): domain Eukaryota; kingdom Metazoa; phylum Chordata; class Actinopteri; order Salmoniformes; family Salmonidae; genus Oncorhynchus; species Oncorhynchus tshawytscha. The sequence continues at coordinate 56,233,974 of NC_056447.1, read as the reverse complement.
ACGCACAGAACAAGCAGTATGGCTGGTGGCATTGTCATGCTGGAGGGTCATGTCAAGATGAGCCTGCAGGAAGGGTACCACATGAGGGAGGAGGATGTCTTCCCTGTAATGCACAGCATTGAGATTACCTGCAATGACAACCAGCTCAGTCCGATGATGCTGTGATACACCGCCCCAGACCATGACGGACCCTCCACCTCCAAATTGATCCCGCTCCAGAGTACAGGCCTCTGTGTAACACTCATTCCTTCCACTATAAACGCGAATCCGACTATCACCCCTGATGAGACAAAACCGCGACTCGCCAGTGAAGAGACCTTTTTGCCAGTCCTGTCTAGTCCAGCAACGGTGGGTTTGTGCCCATAGGCGACGCTGTTGCCGGTGATGTCTGGTAAGGACCTGCCTTACAACAGGCCTACAAGCCCTCAGTCCAGACTCTCTCCTATTGCGGACAGATTGAGAACTGATGTAGAGATTGCGCGTTCCTGGTGTAACCCGGGCAGTCGTTGTTGCCATCCTGTACCTGTCCCGCATGTGTGATGTTCGGATGTACCGATCCTGTGCAGGTGTTGTTCCATGTGGTCTGCCACTGCGAGGACGATCAGCTGTCCAACCTTTCTCCCTGTAGCGCTGTCTTAGGCGTATCACAGTGCGGACATTGCAATTTATTACCCTGACCACATCTGCAGTCCTCATGCCTCCTTGCAGCATGCCTAAGGCACGTTTACACAGATGAGCAGGGAATCTGGGCATCTTTCTTTTGGTGTTTTTCAGAGTCAGTAGAAAGGCCTCTTTGGTGTCCTAAGTTTTCATAACTGTGACCTGTGCCTACCGTCTGTAAACTGTAAGTGTCTTAACGACTGTTCCACAGGTGCATGTTCATTAATTGTTTATGGTTCAATGAACAGTGTTTAAACCCAATGAAGATCTGTGAAGTTTTTTGGATTTTACAAATTATCTTTGAAAGACAGGGACGTTTCTGAGTTTATATATGTTCATATATGTGTGTGTATATACAGTTGAAGTCGGAAGTTTACATACACCTTAGCCCAATACATTTAAACTCTGCTTTTCACCATTCCTGACATTTAATCATATCATATCATCAGTTAGGATCACCACTTTATTTTAAGAATGTGAAATGTCAGAATAATAGTAGAGAGAATGATTTATTTCAGCTTTCATTTGTTTCATCACATTCCCACTGGGTCAGAAGTTTACATTCACTCAATTAGTATTTGGTAGCATTGCCTTTAAATAGTTTAACTTGGGTCAAATGTTTCAGGTAGCCTTCCACAAGCTTCCCACAGTAAGTTGGGTGAATTTTGGCCCATTCCTCCTGACAGAGCTGGTGTAACTGAATCAGGTTCGTGGGCCTCCTTGCTCGCACATGCTTTTTCAGTTCTGCCCACAAATTTTCTACAGGATTGAGGTCAGGGCTTTGTGACGGCCACTCCAATACTTTGACTTTGTTGTCCTTAAGCCATTTTGCCACAACTTTGGAAGTATGCTTGGGGTCATTGTCCATTTGGAAGACCCATTTGCGACCAAGCTTTAACTTCCTGACTGATGTCTTGAGATGTTGCTTCTACATATCCACGTAATTTTCCTGTCTCATGATACCATCTATTTTGTGAAATGCACCAGTCCCTCCTGCAGTAAAGCACCCCCACAACATGATGCTGCCACCCCCGTGCTTCACAGTTGGGATGGTGTTCTTTGGCTTGCAACCCTCCCCCTTTTTCCTCCAAACATAATGATGGTCATTATGGCCAAAAAGTTCTATTTTTGTTTCATCAGTCCAAAGGACATTTCTCCAAAAAGTACAATCTTTGTCCTCATGTGCAGTTGCAAACTGTAGTCTGGCTTTTTTATGGCGGTTTTGGAGCAGTGGCTTCTTCCTTCCTGAGCGGCCTTTCAGGTTATGTCGATATAGGACTCGTTTCACTGTGGATGTAGATACTTTTGTACCTGTTTCCTCGAGCATCTTCACAGGGTCCTTTGCTGTTGCTATTATATTGTTCGGGGATTGATTCGCACCATAGTACGTACATCTCTAAGAGACAGAATGTGTCTCCTTCCTGAGCGGTATGATGGCTGTGTGGTCCTATGGTGTTTATACTTGCGTACTATTGTTTGTACAGATGAGGGTGGTACCTTCAGGCATTTGGAAATTGCTCCCAAGGATGAACCAGATTTGTGGAGGTCTACAATGTTCTACAATGTCTTGGCTGATTTCTTTTGATTTTCCCATGATGTCAAGCAATGAGCCACTGAGTTTTATGGTAGGCCTTGAAATACATCCACAGGTACACTTCCTATTGACTCAAATTATGTCAATTAGCCTATCAGAAGCTTCTTAAGCCCTGACATCATTTTCTGGAAGATTCCAAGCTGTTTAAAGGCACAGTCAACTTAGTGTATGTACACTTCTGACCCACTGGAATTGTGTTACAGTGAATTATAAGTGAAAATAATCTGTCTCTAAACAATTGTTGGAAAAATGTATCGACTTGCCAAAACTATGGTTTGTTAACAAGAAATTTGTGGAGTGGTTGAAAAACGAGTTTTAATGACTCCATCCTAACTGTATGTAAACTTCTGACTTCAACTGGACCTTACTGCTGCATTGGCTACAGGTTATCTACAAGTCTCTGCTAGGTAAAGCCCCGCCTTATCTCAGCTCACTGGTCACCATAGCAGCACCCACTCGTAGCACACGCTCCAGCAGGTGAATCTCACTGGTCACCCCCAAAGCCAATTCTTCCTTTGGCCGCCTCTCCTTCCAGTTCTCTGCTGACAATGAATGGAACAAACTGCAAAAATTATTGAAGCTGGAGACTCATATCTACCTCACTAGCTTTAAGCACCAGCTGTCAGAGCAGCTCACAGATATCTGCACCTGTACATAGCCCATCTATAATTTAGCCCAAACAACTACCTCTCCCCCTACTGTATTTATTTATTTATTTTGCTCCTTTGCACCCCATTATTTCTATCTCTACTTTGCACATTCTTCCACTGCAAATCTACCATTCCAGTGTTTTACTTGCTATATTGTATTTACTTCGCCACCATGGCCTTTTTTTGCCTTTACCTTCCTTATCTCACCACATTTGCTCACATTGTATATAGACTTATTTGTATTTTTATACTGTATTATTGACTGTATGTTTTGTTTATTTCATGTGTAACTGTGTTGTTGTATGCTTTATTTACTTATTTTATTTCACCTTTATTTAACCAGGTAGGCAAGTTGAGAACACCTTTATTTAACCAGGTAGGCTAGTTGAGAACAAGTTCTCATTTACAACTGTGACCTGGCCAAGATAAAACAAAGCAGTTCGACACATACAACGACACAGTTACACATGGAGTAAAACAAACATACAGTCAATGTTTGTGTCGAACTGCTTTGCTTTATCTTGGCCAGGTTGCGGGTTGTAAATGAGAACTTGTTCTCAACTAGCCTACCTGGTTAAATAAAAGGTGAAATAAAATGACTAAAAAATAAAAACTGTTTGAACACCACTATTTCGCTACAACCGCAATTCCATCTGCTAAATACAGTATGTGTCTGCGACCAATAACATTTTACTTGATTAGATTATATCTGTTTTAATCATGTTTTTGCTTGGAGGACCTTTATTTGTTTCATAACATTCATGAATGGAACTGTTTATGTCAAATTGTTTTGTATTGTATTTGTAACCCTGGATATCCTAAAAAGAAAATGACAAAATGACGGCAGGGCAAGTAGATGAATGTAAGTAGTTTTTCCCCCCCTTTTTCCCCCTGTGGGACCAATGGAGTTGTGTCTTTTTCTCTAGGTGTGTACATCCTGATTGCTGTGGGAGCTGTGATGATGATTGTAGGGTTCCTTGGTTGCTATGGTGCCATCCAGGAATCTCAGTGCCTCCTTGGAACGGTGAGTGAGTGACCACTAGAGGGCAGCAGGACAACACCTCTTGTCTTTCAGGGCACGCCTCTCAACATTGGAGTGTAGCTCGGGCCAACGGCGCTCTCTCTCAGGAATAGAATATATATTTTATTATCTATTGGTTAGAAAATAAATGTGTTTTAATTAACACATCCAGATATACATACACGGAGAGATGCACAGGGTCAGCCACAGTGCAGCGTCCCTGGATGGACAGCAATATTATTAACAGACCTCTAAACATGGGAGAGTAGCACAGCCCTGCAGCTCTCTCTCTCAGTAGCACAGCCCTACAGCTCTCTCTCTCAGTAGCACAGCCCTACAGCTCTCTCTCTCAGTAGCACAGCCCTACACCTCTCTCTCTCTCAGTAGCACAGCCCTACACCTCTCTCTCTCACAGTAGCACATCCCTACAGCTCTCTCTCAGTAACACAGCCTAACACCTCTCTCTCTCCCAGTAACACAGCCCTACACCTCTCTCTCTCTCAGTAGCACAGCCCTACAGCTCTCTCTCTCAGTAGCACAGCCCTACACCTCTCTCTCTCTCAGTAGCACAGCCCTACACCTCTCTCTCTCACAGTAGCACATCCCTACAGCTCTCTCTCTCAGTAACACAGCCTAACACCTCTCTCTCTCCCAGTAACACAGCCCTACACCTCTCTCTCTCTCAGTAGCACAGCCCTACAGCTCTCTCTCACGCTCTCTCTCTCTCTCTCTCTCTCTCGCTCAGTAACACAGCCCTCCAGCTCTCTCTCTCAATTCAATTCACTTTATTGGGATGACGTAACACTGTACATATTGCCAAAGCTTATTTTGGATATTTACAATATAAAAAATAAATCAAATGAGAATGAAATGCAGCGATGGAAATGCAGCTCTGTCTCAGGTTCTGCTGTTGTGCAGTGGTTGCACAGCCTTTCCTCTACAGGGAGCCAGGTTTTCCTGTGTCTACCCTTCTCAATGGCAAGGCTGTGCTCACTGAGCCTGTACTCTCTCTCTCTCTGGGACCAATCATTTTTGTGGAAGATCAAGTTTTGGCCTTCAGTAAAGTAAAGCCCTGAGATTACCCATTTTAAAAAAGCTTGACAAATGAATCTCTCTTTTGTCTTTCTCTTTCAGTTCTTCTTCCTGTTGGTGTGCCTCTTCGCCTGTGAGGTGGCTGCTGGGATCTGGGGATTTAGTAACCGTGACACAGTAAGACACACTCACACACACACACACACACACACACACACAAACACACACATGGACTCTACCAAACTCTGCTATCTCCGTTTGTTCCAGATCTCCAAGGAGATGATAAACTTCTATGATGCGGCGTACATCAAGTCCGTGGACATTGTAGACTCTTCCAGCAAAACAGCTGCTATCAAAGTCCTGGAGGTGTTCCACGAGACGGTAGGTCTCTGACCTCTGACCTCTGGCTGATTTCATCATCATCTCAATCTGTTAAAGTGCTTAACAGAGTTGTAGCAATAATGTATTAATGTGATTATAAAACACGAGCTATTCCTGTAGATCCTGAAGATCACAAATGACTGCGTTTTTTTTACACAGGCAGCCCAATTCTGATCTTTTATTTATTCATTGGGTCTTTTGACCAATCAGATCAGCTCTGGAAAAAAAAGAGCTCATCTGAAAGGATCTGATGTGATTGGTTAAAAAAAATCCATTTGTGAATTAAAAAATATAGAATCAAGCCAAATCAAATTGTATTTGTCACATGCGCCGAATACAACAGCTGTAGACCTTACAGTGAAATGCTTACTTACAAGCCCTTAACCAACAATGCAGTTTTAAGAAAAATACCCCCCCAAAAAACAAGAAATAAAAGTAACAATTAAAGAACAGCAGTAAATAACAATAGCGAGGCTAAATACAGGGCGTACCAGTAAAGAGTCAATGTGGAGGTCATCGGTGAGTCGAGGCAATTGAGGTAATATGTACTGTACATGTAGGTAGAGTTATTAAAGTGACTATGCGTAGATAATAACAGAGAGTACTGTAGCAGGAGCGTAAGGGGGGGGGGGGTAATGCAAATAGTCTGGGTAGCCATTTGACTAGATGTTCAGGAGTTTTATGGCTTGGGGGTAGAAGCTGTTTAGAAGCCTTTTAGAACTAGACTTGGCGCTCCAGTACCGCTTGCTGTCCGGTAGCAAAGAGAACAGTCTATGACTAGGGTGGCTGGAGTCTTTGACAATTTTTTAGGGCCTTCCTCTGACACCGCCTGGTATAGTCCTGTATGACAGGAAGGAATGGGGCTGCTGGTGTAAACGCAGCCCAATTGTTGAAAATGTATCTGTTATTGCTGAGGGAAAAAGATGCACATCTTCGTTCAGAGTTATTTCACGATAACCGTGGTCTTATACTGTGACGTTTCTGTAGAACTGAGGGAGGGCTGGGGGAGAGAAAAATCAATCAATCGATCGATCGATGGCTGACTGGTTGTCTCTACATGTGTCCTCAGCTGGACTGCTGTGGTAAAGGAGACGACTCCCCCTTATTCAAACAAGTAGCCGGAGCTCTGTGTCCCAAGAAGACCCAGGACGATGCCTTGTTGAAACCTCAGGTACAGTTCACGCATCGCATTGTTGCCCAGGTCAATGTCCAATGATTCAGAGGGTTTGGGTTCAATACGGAAGACACATTTAGTTTGAACGTATTTATTTGTGCAACTGACGAGGTATTCCCCTTTACCTTCCCTTTCCAATGTTTTGATATTTGCTGAAGTAGTTCAAATGGATGTTTTTGGAATATTAGGATTTGCATAAAATTTGGCGACCCCAAAAAAACAGCATTCTCTCCTGGAAGGGGGATCATAATAATTTTTACTGTAAATCTCTATGTTCTGTTTAAATGAATGCTTTACACAGCACATAAATATGACAGGAGGAAAACAAGTGTTTAAGTGTTGGTCCTTATCCCCTCCCTGTGTTCCCCTCCCACCAGAGCTGTCATCTGAAGCTGAAGGACCTCTTCTCCGAGAAGCTCTGCCTGATTGGTCTAGCTGCCCTGGTGGTCGCTGTCATCATGGTGAGCGGTGTTACCATGGAGACGCTCCTGGATTACTTTTCAGTTATATTCTATAATCCACTGCGCCACAGTAACTCTGGAGCCCTGTGACAGTTACTATCTGCACAGACAGAAAGGTTCTCCTGACCTCTGCTGTCCTGACTGAGTGAGGACAGATGTTGAAGTCTTGATAAAGACCTTCCTCTTCTTCTTCCTCTGTAGATCTTTGAGATGATATTCACCATGGTTCTCTGCTGTGCGATCCGCAACGCCACCCCAGTGTACTAGAACCATAGAACGACGGAACCATGGAATCATAGAACCACAGAACCATATTGGAGGGGAAAGTCCTCTACAGATCAAAGCCAACAAAGGGGATGCAAATGTTATGTTATGTTTTGTTTAGTTCCTGTTATGTTTTGTGTTGTACTTCCTGTTTTGTGATGTAGTTCCTGTTTTGTGTTGTAGTTCCTGTTTTGTGTTGTAGTTCCTGTTTTGTGTTGTAGCTATGTTTTGTGTTGTAGCTATGTTTTGTGTTGTAGTTATGTTTTGTGTTGTAGTTCCTGTTTTGTGTTGTAGTTCCTGTTATGTTTTGTGTTGTAGTTCCTGTTTTGTGTTGTAGTTCCTGTTTTGTGTTGTAGTTACGTTTTGTGTTGTAGTTCCTATTACGTTTTGTGTTGTAGTTACGTTTTGTGTTGTGTTGTAGTTCCTGTTATGTTTTGTGTTGTAGTTACATTTTGTGTTGTAGTTCCTATTACGTTTTGTGTTGTAGTTCCTGTTTTGTGTTGTAGTTACGTTTTGTGTTGTAGTTCCTGTTTTGTGTTGTAGTTACGTTTTGTGTTGTAGTTCCTGTTTTGTGTTGTAGTTACATTTTGTGTTGTAGTTCCTATTACGTTTTGTGTTGTAGTTCCTGTTTTGTGTTGTAGTTACATTTTGTGTTGTAGTTCCTATTACGTTTTGTGTTGTAGTTCCTGTTTTGTGTTGTAGTTACATTTTGTGTTGTAGTTCCTGTTTTGTGTTGTAGTTACGTTTTGTGTTGTAGTTCTTGTTCATTCTTATTATATTGCAGGATCATGTACATTTTTATATGTACATTATATATGTACATTTTTATCAGTATTTTTGAATAGAGACTAGATTTTACTACTGTATTTTTGTTAATTATGTTTGAACAAAACTTCTAATGTAACAGTTTGAGTCTTTTGATGACCGTTGATTAAATGCCAGGCTTTGACCAGCGGACATTCAGCATCTCTCTAATGCTAAATCTTTTACGAATTGATTTATTTTTTTGAGTCACTTTGTATCTTTTCCTGAAGGACTTCTCCAAGGTCGCAGAGTTCAGTGCTCTTTTGTTATGGTTGTATAATCATATTCATTGAAAATGCGGCCAAAAAGGTACCTTGTTCCCTTTATAGTGCACTACTTTTCCAGGGTTCATAGGGCCCTAATGAACAGTAGTGCACTACTTTTCCCAGGGTTCATAGGGCTGTAGTGAAAAGTAGCGCACTATATAGAGAATAGGGGGCTACTTGGGACGCACTGTGGATTTCATTAGTGGTTAGGCAACGCTTGAAGTGGAATAAAAAAGGTGCACACACACTGTTGAAGAAAACGTTGTTATTCTATAAGAGGTGAAGGTACTCATATTATTCTATAAGAGGTGCCGGTACTCATTATTCTATAAAAGGGGAAGGTACTCATATTATTCTATAAGAGGTGAAGGTATTCATATTATTCTATAAGAGGTGCCAGTACTCATATTATTATATAAGAGGTGCCAGTACTCATATTATTCTATAAGAGGTGCCAGTGTTCATATTATTATATAAGAGGTGAAGGTACTCATATTATTATATAAGAGGTGAAGGTACTCATATTATTCTATAAGAGGTGAAGGTATTCATATTATTCTATAAGAGGTGAAGGTATTCATATTATTCTATAAGAGGTGAAGGTACTCATATTATTCTATAAGACGTGAAGGTACTCATATTATTCTATAAGAGGTGAAGGTACTCATATTATTCTATAAGAGGTGAAGGTACTCATATTATTCTATAAGAGGTGAAGGTACTCATATTATTCTATAAGAGGGGAAGGTAATCATATTATTCTATAAGATGTGCCGGTACTCATATTATTATATTAGAGGTGCCGGTACTCATATTATTCTATAAGAGGTGAAGGTACTCATATTATTCTATAAGAGGTGAAGGTACTCATATTATTCTATAAGAGGTGAAGGTACTCATATTATTCTATAAGAGGTGAAGGTACTCATATTATTCTATAAGAGGTGCCGGTACTCATATTATTCTATAAGAGGTGAAGGCACTCATATTATTCTATAAGAGGTGCCGGCTGTGCTTGACTTGGACAGGAGCTCACCGGAGCTGATTACCAGCACCTTAAATGTTCTACTGCTTGAGTTCCTGTTCCTCTTATAGAATATACATTCAAACGTATTGTGAAGCTCCTGCACATAACAATAGATAGTACTGGCACCCAAAATGGGTACCGGCACCTATTCTAATCCAAGTCAAGCACTGTGTGCCAGTACTCATGTTATTCTAGAAGAGATACTGCTTCTCTGGGTGCATTACATGAATTCTGGCAGTAGTGTAGTAAATTATCTTGAATTGCAATAACTTATGTCTAAGGTTGTAGAAGAAAATGTGAACATTTGTACATATCTGTAACTAATAGTTCTCACTCATTTCTTTTTTGAGCTCTGTTTCCCATTGTTTCCTAATAAGTTCTGAGCTATCAGGTAGAAATTCAATCAACCCTTAATATATATAACATGACGACCAACTTCTTTCTGTATTTGTTCAATGGTTGATATTTTACGTTCATCCAAGACTCTGTTGAAGAGATTAAATAAGATTTCTTAGTTTTAAGAATTTAAAGACATTTGTTTTGGATCAGAGAATAGTATGACCCCTCTGTGGGAAGGGGAGACTCTTAGCAACACGATGGTATCTGCTGAAGGTAACTCATACACTTGACTGGACGAATGAGGTAGTTTGTTTTATGTGTTATTTCATAGTTTTGATGTCTTCTCTATTATTCTACAATGTAGAAAATAGTAAAAAGTGAGAAAAATCCTTGAATGAATAGGTGTGTCCGAACTTTTGACTGGTACTGTGTATACTACAGTGCATTCGGAAAGTATTCAGACCCCTTGACTTTTTACGCATTTTTTAATGTTACAGCCTCATTCTAAAATGGATTAAAAAATATATAATCCTCATCAATCACACAATACCCCAAAATGACAAAGCAAAAATAGTTTTGTTTTTATTTTTGCAATTTTATTATAAATAAAAAAAACTGAAATATCACATTTACATAAGCACAAATAAAACATAACAAATCCTCCAGAAAAACTGTTACATTCCTCCACAAATACGTCCTCGATCAATACTTTCAATACGCATCATCCTCATCATCGTGAAACCAGACCAGGCAGCATCCAATTTGTCGGCCCCTGTGGATTTCTTGCTAGTCTAAAAGAAAAGCGTTCACTATAATGGTTCATTGGATCAGTCTAAACGTTGCACATACACTGGTGCCAAAATGTAAGCTGTGCTTTGGTCCACTCCTTCTTCATGCAACGACGAGCGTTACAATAACATACAGGTGCCAACATAACGTTTCAGTTATTTCTTGACTTTAGAGTCTGCATATTTTTTTGTAAAGATATGGAATGCCAAATGGATCATGTTCACCTATTTTATTGTCACCATACTGGAAATCAAGTTTTTTTTTTTTTACCCATTCATACTTGATCTTACTGGATTTATCTCTCAAACTTTAACACAATAAGCGCCATTTTCTTCAGAGAACACAAAAGCACTGACAATCCCATATCAATGTGAACTAACGCCCATTAGGCACAACAGCCAAAACAAGAACCTCCCTGCTCAACTGGTTTAGTCCACAAGATCACACAACACACCCTGTGTCAACTATTCCCAGCCAACTTTTACTCATCAGTCAGCTATCTGGGGGTGGGGGGTTCTACAGGCCCAGTTCTCTCGAAGTCCAACCAAATTTAACCAGCAAAACCAACCAGATTTACCCACCACATTTACCCAGCAAAACCAAACCAGATTTACCCACAAAGTTTACCAAGGAAAACCAACCAAGTTTACCAAGCAAAGCCAACCAAGTTTACCAAAGAAATTCCAACCAAATATACCCAGCAAAACCAACCAAGTTTACCCACCAAGTTTACCAAGCAAAACCAACCAAGATTACCAAGCAAAACCAACCAAATTTACCCAGCAAAACAAATCAAGTTTACCAAAAGTTAAACCAACCAAGTGTACCAAAAGCAAAACCAACCATGTTTACCAAAAGCAAAACCAACCAGATTTACCAAAATCAAAACCAAGCTGATCCTAAATGATGAGGACTACGTCATGTCATTACACTAGGCCATGTCTGACTCTTGTTTTTATATTTCACGTGTTTCCTGAAAAGCACTTCAGTGGTTACAGTTATGTAACACGTCCTGACCTTAGTTCCTGGGTGGGTCTTTAGTGTCTCTGCTTCAAACACAACATGAGGCTGTATGGAAAAGTGGTGTAAACAGTGCCTCTGGAGTGCACCTCATCTTGCTCTGCCATTGTCACGTCCTGACCTTAGTTCCTTTTTTATGTCTCTGTTTTAGTTTGGTCAGGCCGTGGGTTGGAGTGGGCATTCTGTGTTTTGTAGTCTAGGTTTTATATTTCTATGTGTTTGGCCTGGTATGGTTCCCAATCAGAGGCAGATGGCAATCGTTGTCTCGGATTGAGAACCATACTTAGGTAGCCTGTTCCCACCTGTGTTTGTGGGTAGTTGTTTTCTGTGTTTGTGTGTCTGCACCAGACAGAACTGTTTCGTTTGTTCCGCTTTGTTGGTTTTTGTTGGTTTTTGTTCTAGTGTTCAGTTTCTTTATTAAATCTACCATGAACATGTACCACGCTGGACCTTGGTCCTCTTCACCTTCTTCCAAATCAAATCAAATCAAATCAAATGTATTCATATAGCCCTTCGTACATCAGCTGATATCTCAAAGTGCTGTACAGAAACCCAGCCTAAAACCCCAAACAGCAAGCAATGCAGGTGTAGAAGCACGGTGGCTAGGAAAAACTCCCTAGAAAGGCCAAAACCTAGGAAGAAACCTAGAGAGGAACCAGGCTATGTGGGGTGGCAGGTCCTCTTCTGGCTGTGCCGGGTGGAGATTATAACAGAACATGGCCAAGATGTTCAAATGTTCATAAATGACCAGCATGGTCGTATAATAATAAGGCAGAACAGTTGAAACTGGAGCAGAAGCACGGTCAGATGGACTGGGGACAGCAAGGAGTCATCATGTCAGGTAGTCCTGGGGCATGGTCCTAGGGCTCAGGTCCTCCGAGAGAGAGAAAAAAAGAGAGAATTAGAGAGAGCATATGTGGGGTGGCCAGTCCTCTTCTGGCTGTGCCGGGTGGAGATTATAACAGAACATGGCCAAGATGTTCAAATGTTCATAAATGACCAGCATGTTCGAATAATAAGAAGGCAGAACAGTTGAAACTGGAGCAGCAGCACGGCCAGGTGGACTGGGGATAGCAAGGAGTCATCATGTCAGGTAATCCTGGGGCATGGTCCTAGGGCTCAGGTCCCTTGAGAGAGAGAAAGAAAGAGAGAAGGAGAGAATTAGAGAATGCACACTTAGATTCACACAGGACACTGAATAGGACAGGAGAAGTACTCCAGATATAACAAACTGACCCTAGCCCCCCGACACATAAACTACTGCAGCATAAATACTGGAGGCTGAGACAGGAGGGGTCAGGAGACACTGTGGACCCATCCGAGGACACCCCCGGACAGGGCCAAACAGGAAGGATATAACCCCACCCACTTTGCCAAAGCACAGCCCCCACACCACTAGAGGGATATCTTCAACCACCAACTTACCATCCTGAGACAGGGCCGAGTATAGCCCACAAAGATCTCCGCCATGGCACAACCCAAGGGGGGGCGCCAACCCAGACAGGATGACCACATCAGTGAATCAACCCACTTAGGTGACGCACCCCTTCCAGGGACGGCATGAGAGAGCCCCAGTAAGCCAGTGACTCAGCCCCTGTAATAGGGTTAGAGGCAGAGAATCCCAGTGGAAAGAGGGGAACCGGCCAGGCAGAGACAGCAAGGGCGGTTCGTTGCTCCAGAGCCTTTCCGTTCACCTTCCCACTCCTGGGCCAGACTACACTCAATCATATGACCCACTGAAGAGATGAGTCTTCAGTGAAGACTTAAAGGTTGAGACAGAGTTTGCGTCTCTGACATGGGTAGGCAGACCGTTCCATAAAAATGGAGCTCTATAGGAGAAAGCCCTGCCTCCAGCTGTTTGCTTAGAAATTCCAGGGACAATTAGGAGGCCTGCGTCTTGTGACGGTAGCGTACGTGTAGGTATGTACGGCAGGACCAAATCAGAGAGATACAGTGCCTTGCGAAAGTATTCGGCCCCCTTGAACTTTGCGACCTTTTGCCACATTTCAGGCTTCAAACATAAAGATATAAAACTGTATTTTTTTGTGAAGAATCAACAACAAGTGGGACACAATCATGAAGTGGAACGACATTTATTGGATATTTCAAACTTTTTTAACAAATCAAAAACTGAAAAATTGGGCGTGCAAAATTATTCAGCCCCTTTACTTTCAGTGCAGCAAACTCTCTCCAGAAGTTCAGTGAGGATCTCTGAATGATCATCATCTGAATGTAATCGCAGCAAAAGGTGGCGCTACAAAGTATTAACTTAAGGGGGGCTGAATAATTTTGCATGCCCAATTTTTCCGTTTTTGATTTGTTAAAAAAGTTTGAAATATCCAATAAATGTCGTTCCACTTCATGATTGTGTCCCACTTGTTGAAGATTCTTCACAAAAAAATACAGTTTTATATCTTTATGTTTGAAGCCTGAAATGTGGCAAAAGGTTGCAAAGTTGAAGGGGGCCGAATACTTTCGCAAGGCACTGTAGGTAGGAGCAAGCCCATGTAATGCTTTGTAGGTTAGCAGTAAAACCTTGAAATCAGCCCTTGCTTTGACAGGAAGCCAGTGTAGAGAGGCTAGCACTGGAGTAATATGATCAAATTTTTGGGTTCTAGTCAGGATTCTAGCAGCCGTATTTAGCACCAACTGAAGTTTATTTAGTGCTTTATCCGGGTAGCCGGAAAGTAGAGCACTGCAGTAGTCTAACCTAGAAGTGACAAAAGCATGGATTAATTTTTCTGCATAATTTTTGGACAGAAAGTTTCTGATTTTTGCAATGTTACGTAGATGGAAAAAAGCTGTCCTTGAAATGGTCTTGATACGTTCTTCAAAAGAGAGATCAGGGTCCAGAGTAACGCCGAGGTCCTTCACAGTTTTATTTGAGACGACTGTACAACCATTAAGATAAATTGCCAGATTCAACAGAAGATCTATTTGTTTCTTGGGACCTAGAACAAGCATCTCTGTTTTGTCCGAGTTTAAAAGTAGAAAGTTTGCAGCCATCCACTTCCTTATGTCTGAAACACATGCTTCTAGCAAGGGCAATTTTGGGGCTTCACCATGTTTCATTGAAATGTACAGCTGTGTGTCATCCGCATAGCAGTGAAAGTTAACATTATGTTTTCGAATAACATCCCCAAGATGTAAAATATATAGTGAAAACAATAGTGGTCCTAAAACGGAACCTTGAGGAACACCGAAATTTACAGTTGATTTGTCAGAGGACAAACCATTCACAGAGACAAACTGATATCTTTCCGACAGATAAGATCTAAACCAGGCCAGAACTTGTCCGTGTTGACCAATTTGGGTTTCCAATCTCTCCAAAAGAATGTGGTGATCGATGGTATCAAAAGCAGCACTAATATACCCTGGTATCCACCTATGACAGCCATTACAACCATGACTGCTGACAAACCATAGATTTTTTTTCATCCTTGCTTTGACTTGCATCATTGTCTTTATTACGATGTAACGTTGAAACAAAAATACAACCTGCTCAATCACAGGTCATCGTTCAAAAAAAGTGGTTGGCTGCTGAATCCCTGTTACTGTTATACAGTCCATATGGATAGCATTCCAATTGGACTGTAGAAGTGAAATGTTTAAGTAGTTGGGAAACCAGACACAGAAACTCCCAGAAACTCCTGATGCAATATGAAGAAAAAAAATGGGTGGAGGAGATTTATCATAAACCCAAATTGAGAATCTTTTGTTTAATTAAGGGTGAATTGGTGTGCGAGAGATATAATTATGTATAACCTACCTAAAAGCAAGAGATGCTATGCTATGATGCTATGTGCACAGGTAAGATCAGGGATATTGCCTGTGGGTATTGAAACAGGTCGGTTTTGTGGTGAACTGGAAGAGGAAAGACTATGTAACTATTGTGACCTTGAAGAAATAGAGAATTAATTTCATTTGATCCTCTATTGCCCTTTCTACCACGATATACAATTGCTCTTATTCCAGAAAACCCACCGGAAAGCCCATATACCCTGGTATTATGTAGTCATGAGGAGACAGACCACCAGATATACCCTGGTGTTATGTAGTCATGAGGAGACAGACCACCAGATATACCCTGGTATTATGTAGTCATGAGGAGACAGACCACCAGATATACCCTGGTATTATGTAGTCATGAGGAGACAGACCACCAGATATACCCTGGTATTATGTAGCTGAGGAGACAGACCAGCAGATATACCCTGGTATTATGTAGTCATGAGGAGACAGACCACCAGATATACCCTGGTATTATGTAGTCATGAGGAGACAGACCACCATATATACCCTGGTATTATGTAGCTGAGGAGACAGACCAGCAGATATACCCTGGTATTATGTGGTCATGAGGAGACAGACCACCAGATATACCCTGGTATTATGTAGACAGACCACCAGATATACCCTGGTATTATGTAGCCATGAGGAGACAGACCACCAGATATACCCTGGTATTATGTAGTCATGAGGAGACAGACCACCAGATATACCCTGGTATTATGTAGTCATGAGGAGACAGACCACCAGATATACCCTGGTATTATGTAGACAGACCACCAGATATACCCTGGTATTATGTAGTCATGAGGAGACAGACCAGCAGATATACCCTGGTATTATGTAGCTGAGGAGACAGACCAGCAGATATACCCTGGTATTATGTAGTCATGAGGAGACAGTGTATATAGATGGTGTATATAGATGGTGTATATAGATGGTTTATATGGATGGTATATACACCAGTGTGTATATAGATGGTGTATGTAGAGTGTGTATTTAGATGGTGTATATAGAGTGTGTATATAAATGGTGTATGTAGAGTGTGTATATAGATGGTGTATATTGATGGTGTATATAGATGGTTTATATGGATGGATACTGTAGATGGTGTATGTAGAGTGTGTATATAGATGGTGTATATAGATGGTGTATGCACTGTAGATGGTGTATAGGCTTGTCTACCAGTGTTTTTTATTTATTTATTTTACCTTCATTTAACTAGGCAAGTCAGTTAAGAACAAAATCTTATTTCAATGACGACCTAGGAACAGTGGGTTAACTGCCTGTTCAGGGGCAGAACGACAGATTTGTACCTTGTCAGCTCGGGGGTTTCAACTTGCAACCTTCCGGTTACAAGTCCAACGCTCTAACCACTAGGCTACCCTGCCGCCCCAGTTGTCTACCGGTGTATATAGAGTGTGTATGTAGATGGTGTGTGTGGATGGTGTATGTAGAGTGTGTATATAGAGTGTATATAGAGTGTGTATATAGAGTGTATATACTGTAGATGGTGTATGTAGAGTGGGTATAGGCTTGTCTTGTCTACCATATGAATCCTCTCTCTGTGTATATAGATGGTGTATGTGGATGGTGTATGTAGAGTGTGTATGTAGAGTGTGTATATAGATGGTGTATTTAGAGTGTGTATATAGATGGTGTATGTGGATGGTGTATGTAGAGTGTGTATATAGAGTGTATATACTGTAGATGGTGTAAATAGAGTGTGTATAGGCTTGTCTACCATATGAATCCTCTCTCTGTGTATATAGATGGTGTATTTAGAGTGTGTATTTAGATGGTGTATGTGGATGGTGTATGTAGAGTGTGTATATAGAGTGTATATACTGTAGATGGTGTAAATAGAGTGTGTATAGGCTTGTCTACCATATGAATCCTCTCTCTGTGTATATAGATGGTGTATGTGGATGGTGTATGTAGAGTGTGTATATAGATGGTGTATTTAGAGTGTGTATATAGATGGTGTATGTGGATGGTGTAAATAGAGTGTGTAAATAGAGTGTATATACTGTAGATGGTGTAAATAGAGTGTGTATAGGCTTGTCTACCATATGAATCCTCTCTCTGTGTATATAGATGGTGTATGTAGAGTGTGTATATAGATGGTGTATGTAGATGGTGTAAATAGAGTGTGTATAGGCTTGTCTACCATATGAATCCTCTCTCTGTGTATATAGATGGTGTATGTAGATGGTGTAAATAGAGTGTGTATATAGAGTGTATATACTGTAGATGGTGTAAATAGAGTGTGTATAGGCTTGTCTACCATATGAATCCTCTCTCTGTGTATATAGATGGTGTACGTAGATGGTGTAAATAGAGTGTGTATATAGAGTGTATATACTGTAGATGGTGTAAATAGAGTGTGTATAGGCTTGTCTACCATATGAATCCTCTCTCTGTGTATATAGATGGTGTATGTAGATGGTGTAAATAGAGTGTGTATATAGAGTGTATATACTGTAGATGGTGTATGTAGATGGTGTAAATAGAGTGTGTATAGGCTTGTCTACCATATGAATCCTCTCTCTGTGTATATAGATGGTGTATGTAGATGGTGTAAATAGAGTGTGTATATGGAGTGTATATACTGTAGATGGTGTAAATAGAGTGTGTATAGGCTTGTCTACCATATGAATCCTCTCTCTGTGTATATAGATGGTGTATGTGGATGGTGTATGTAGAGTGTGTATATAGATGGTGTATGTAGATGGTGTAAATAGAGTGTGTATATAGAGTGTATATACTGTAGATGGTGTAAATAGAGTGTGTATAGGCTTGTCTACCATATGAATCCTCTCTCTGTGTATATAGATGGTGTATGTGGATGGTGTATGTAGAGTGTGTATATAGAGTGTATATACTGTAGATGGTGTAAATAGAGTGTGTATATAGAGTGTATATACTGTACATGGTGTAAATAGAGTGTGTATAGGCTTGTCTACCATATGAATCCTCTCTCTGTGTATATAGATGGTGTATGTGGATGGTGTATGTAGAGTGTGTATATCGATGGTGTATGTAGATGGTGTAAATAGAGTGTGTAAATAGAGTGTATATACTGTAGATGGTGTAAATAGAGTGTGTATAGGCTTGTCTACCATATGAATCCTCTCTCTGTGTATATAGATGGTGTATGTAGATGGTGTAAATAGAGTGTGTATATAGAGTGTATATACTGTAGATGGTGTAAATAGAGTGTGTATAGGCTTGTCTACCATATGAATCCTCTCTCTGTGTATATAGATGGTGTATGTGGATGGTGTATGTAGAGTGTGTATATAGATGGTGTATGTAGATGGTGTAAATAGAGTGTGTATATAGAGTGTATATACTGTAGATGGTGTAAATAGAGTGTGTATAGGCTTGTCTACCATATGAATCCTCTCTCTGTGTATATAGATGGTGTATGTGGATGGTGTATGTAGAGTGTGTATATAGAGTGTATATACTGTAGATGGTGTAAATAGAGTGTATATATACTGTAGATGGTGTAAATAGAGTGTGTATAGGCTTGTCTACCATATGAATCCTCTCTGTGTATATAGATGTGTATATAGATGGTGTATGTAGATGTGTGTGGTGTAGAGATGGTGTAATAGATGTGTGTATGTAGATGGTGTAAATAGAGTGTGTAAATAGAGTCTATATACTGTAGATGGTGTAAATAGAGTGTGTATAGGCTTGTCTACCATATGAATCCTCTCTCTGTGTATATAGATGGTGTATGTAGATGGTGTAAATAGAGTGTGTATATAGAGTGTACATACTGTAGATGGTGTAAATAGAGTGTGTATATAGATGGTGTATGTAGAGTGTGTATATAGAGTGTGTATGTAGAGTGTGTATAGGCTTGTCTACCATATGAATCCTCTCTCTGTGTATATGGATGGTGTATGTGGATGGTGTATGTAGAGTGTGTATATAGATGGTGTGTGTATGTAGAGTGTGTATAGGCTTGTCTACCATATGAATCCTCTCTCTGTGTATATGGATGGTGTATGTGGATGGTGAATGTAGAGTGTGTATATAGATGGTGTGTGTAGATGGTGTAAATAGAGATGTGTAAATAGTAGTCTATATACTGTAGATGGTGTAAATAGAGTGTGTATAGGCTTGTCTACCATATGAATCCTCTCTCTGTGTATATAGATGGTGTATGTAGATGGTGTAAATAGAGTGTGTATATAGAGTGTATATACTGTAGATGGTGTAAATAGAGTGTGCATAGGCTTGTCTACCATATGAATCCTCTCTCTGTGTATATAGATGGTGTATGTGGATGGTGTATGTAGAGTGTGTATATAGAGTGTATATACTGTAGATGGTGTAAATAGAGTGTGTATATAGAGTGTATATACTGTACATGGTGTAAATAGAGTGTGTATAGGCTTGTCTACCATATGAATCCTCTCTCTGTGTATATAGATGGTGTATGTGGATGGTGTATGTAGAGTGTGTATATCGATGGTGTATGTAGATGGTGTAAATAGAGTGTGTAAATAGAGTGTATATACTGTAGATGGTGTAAATAGAGTGTGTATAGGCTTGTCTACCATATGAATCCTCTCTCTGTGTATATAGATGGTGTATGTAGATGGTGTAAATAGAGTGTGTATATAGAGTGTATATACTGTAGATGGTGTAAATAGAGTGTGTATAGGCTTGTCTACCATATGAATCCTCTCTCTGTGTATATAGATGGTGTATGTGGATGGTGTATGTAGAGTGTGTATATAGATGGTGTATGTAGATGGTGTAAATAGAGTGTGTATATAGAGTGTATATACTGTAGATGGTGTAAATAGAGTGTGTATAGGCTTGTCTACCATATGAATCCTCTCTCTGTGTATATAGATGGTGTATGTGGATGGTGTATGTAGAGTGTGTATATAGAGTGTATATACTGTAGATGTGTATATACTGTAGAGTGTAAATAGAGTGTGTATATAGAGTGTATATACTGTACACTGTAGATGGTGTAAATAGAGTGTGTATAGGCTTGTCTACCATATGAATCCTCTCTCTGTGTATATAGATGGTGTATGTGGATGGTGTATGTAGAGTGTGTATATCGATGGTGTATGTAGATGGTGTAAATAGAGTGTGTAAATAGAGTGTATATACTGTAGATGGTGTAAATAGAGTGTGTATAGGCTTGTCTACCATATGAATCCTCTCTCTGTGTATATAGATGGTGTATGTAGATGGTGTAAATAGAGTGTGTATATAGAGTGTATATACTGTAGATGGTGTAAATAGAGTGTGTATAGGCTTGTCTACCATATGAATCCTCTCTCTGTGTATATAGATGGTGTATGTGGATGGTGTATGTAGAGTGTGTATATAGATGGTGTATGTAGATGGTGTAAATAGAGTGTGTATATAGAGTGTATATACTGTAGATGGTGTAAATAGAGTGTGTATAGGCTTGTCTACCATATGAATCCTCTCTCTGTGTATATAGATGGTGTATGTGGATGGTGTATGTAGAGTGTGTATATAGAGTGTATATACTGTAGATGGTGTAAATAGAGTGTGTATATAGAGTGTATATACTGTAGATGGTGTAAATAGAGTGTGTATAGGCTTGTCTACCATATGAATCCTCTCTCTGTGTATATAGATGGTGTATGTAGATGGTGTATGTAGAGTGTGTATATAGATGGTGTATGTAGATGGTGTAAATAGAGTGTGTAAATAGAGTCTATATACTGTAGATGGTGTAAATAGAGTGTGTATAGGCTTGTCTACCATATGAATCCTCTCTCTGTGTATATAGATGGTGTATGTAGATGGTGTAAATAGAGTGTGTATATAGAGTGTACATACTGTAGATGGTGTAAATAGAGTGTGTATATAGATGGTGTATGTAGATGGTGTATATAGAGTGTGTATGTAGAGTGTGTATAGGCTTGTCTACCATATGAATCCTCTCTCTGTGTATATGGATGGTGTATGTGGATGGTGTATGTAGAGTGTGTATATAGAGTGTGTATGTAGAGTGTGTATAGGCTTGTCTACCATATGAATCCTCTCTCTGTGTATATGGATGGTGTATGTGGATGGTGTATGTAGAGTGTGTATATAGATGGTGTGTGTAGATGGTGTAAATAGAGTGTGTAAATAGAGTCTATATACTGTAGATGGTGTAAATAGAGTGTGTATAGGCTTGTCTACCATATGAATCCTCTCTCTGTGTATATAGATGGTGTATGTAGATGGTGTAAATAGAGTGTGTATATAGAGTGTATATACTGTAGATGGTGTAAATAGAGTGTGCATAGGCTTGTCTACCATATGAATCCTCTCTCTGTGTATATAGATGGTGTATGTAGATGGTGTATATAGAGTGTGTATATAGAGTGTATATACTGTAGATGGTGTAAATAGAGTGTGTATAGGCTTGTCTACCATATGAATCCTCTCTCTGTGTATATAGATGGTGTATGTGGATGGTGTATGTAGAGTGTGTATATCGATGGTGTATGTAGATGGTGTAAATAGAGTGTGTAAATAGAGTGTATATACTGTAGATGGTGTAAATAGACTGTGTATAGGCTTGTCTACCATATGAATCCTCTCTCTGTGTATATAGATGGTGTATGTAGATGGTGTAAATAGAGTGTGTATATAGAGTGTATATACTGTAGATGGTGTAAATAGAGTGTGTATAGGCTTGTCTACCATATGAATCCTCTCTCTGTGTATATAGATGGTGTATGTGGATGGTGTATGTAGAGTGTGTATATAGATGGTGTATGTAGATGGTGTAAATAGAGTGTGTAAATAGAGTGTATATACTGTAGATGGTGTAAATAGAGTGTGTATAGGCTTGTCTACCATATGAATCCTCTCTCTGTGTATATAGATGGTGTATGTAGATGGTGTAAATAGAGTGTGTATATAGAGTGTATATACTGTAGATGGTGTAAATAGAGTGTGTATAGGCTTGTCTACCATATGAATCCTCTCTCTGTGTATATAGATGGTGTATGTAGATGGTGTAAATAGAGTGTGTATATAGAGTGTATATACTGTAGATGGTGTAAATAGAGTGTGTATAGGCTTGTCTACCATATGAATCCTCTCTCTGTGTATATAGATGGTGTATGTAGATGGTGTAAATAGAGTGTGTATAGGCTTGTGTATGTGATGGTCTCTCTGTGTATATAGATGTATATACTGTAGATGGTGTAAATAGAGTGTGTATAGGCTTGTCTACCATATGAATCCTCTCTCTGTGTATATAGATGGTGTATGTAGATGGTGTAAATAGAGTGTGTATATAGAGTGTATATACTGTAGATGGTGTAAATAGAGTGTGTATAGGCTTGTCTACCATATGAATCCTCTCTCTGTGTATATAGATGGTGTATGTGGATGGTGTATGTAGAGTGTGTATATAGATGGTGTATGTAGATGGTGTAAATAGAGTGTGTATATAGAGTGTATATACTGTAGATGGTGTAAATAGAGTGTGTATAGGCTTGTCTACCATATGAATCCTCTCTCTGTGTATATAGATGGTGTATGTAGATGTAGAGTGTGTATATAGAATATACTGTAGATGTGTAGATATATAGAGTGTATATACTGTAGATGGTGTAAATAGAGTGTGTATAGGCTTGTCTACCATATGAATCCTCTCTCTGTGTATATAGATGGTGTATGTGGATGGTGTATGTAGAGTGTGTATATCGATGGTGTATGTAGATGGTGTAAATAGAGTGTGTAAATAGAGTGTATATACTGTAGATGGTGTAAATAGAGTGTGTATAGGCTTGTCTACCATATGAATCCTCTCTCTGTGTATATAGATGGTGTATGTAGATGGTGTAAATAGAGTGTGTATATAGAGTGTATATACTGTAGATGGTGTAAATAGAGTGTGTATAGGCTTGTCTACCATATGAATCCTCTCTCTGTGTATATAGATGGTGTATGTGGATGGTGTATGTAGAGTGTGTATATAGATGGTGTATGTAGATGGTGTAAATAGAGTGTGTATATAGAGTGTATATACTGTAGATGGTGTAAATAGAGTGTGTATAGGCTTGTCTACCATATGAATCCTCTCTCTGTGTATATAGATGGTGTATGTAGATGGTGTATGTAGAGTGTGTATATAGAGTGTATATACTGTAGATGGTGTAAATAGAGTGTGTATATAGAGTGTATATACTGTAGATGGTGTAAATAGAGTGTGTATAGGCTTGTCTACCATATGAATCCTCTCTCTGTGTATATAGATGGTGTATGTAGATGGTGTATAGAGTGTGTATATAGATGGTGTATGTAGATGGTGTAAATAGAGTGTGTAAATAGAGTGTATATACTGTAGATGGTGTAAATAGAGTGTGTATAGGCTTGTCTACCATATGAATCCTCTCTCTGTGTATATAGATGGTGTATGTAGATGGTGTAAATAGAGTGTGTATATAGAGTGTATATACTGTAGATGGTGATGTGTGTATATAGAATAGAGTGTGTATAGAGTGTGTATAGGCTTGTCTACCATATGAATCCTCTCTCTGTGTATATAGATGGTGTATGTGGATGGTGTATGTAGAGTGTGTATATAGATGGTGTATGTAGATGGTGTAAATAGAGTGTGTAAATAGAGTCTATATACTGTAGATGGTGTAAATAGAGTGTGTATAGGCTTGTCTACCATATGAATCCTCTCTCTGTGTATATAGATGGTGTATGTAGATGGTGTAAATAGAGTGTGTATATAGAGTGTATATACTGTAGATGGTGTAAATAGAGTGTGCATAGGCTTGTCTACCATATGAATCCTCTCTCTGTGTATATAGATGGTGTATGTAGATGGTGTATATAGAGTGTGTATATAGAGTGTATATACTGTAGATGGTGTAAATAGAGTGTGTAAATAGAGTGTATATACTGTAGATGGTGTAAATAGAGTGTGTATAGGCTTGTCTACCATATGAATCCTCTCTCTGTGTATATAGATGGTGTATGTGGATGGTGTATGTAGAGTGTGTATATCGATGGTGTATGTAGATGGTGTAAATAGAGTGTGTAAATAGAGTGTATATACTGTAGATGGTGTAAATAGACTGTGTATAGGCTTGTCTACCATATGAATCCTCTCTCTGTGTATATAGATGGTGTATGTAGATGGTGTAAATAGAGTGTGTATATAGAGTGTATATACTGTAGATGGTGTAAATAGAGTGTGTATAGGCTTGTCTACCATATGAATCCTCTCTCTGTGTATATAGATGGTGTATGTGGATGGTGTATGTAGAGTGTGTATATAGATGGTGTATGTAGATGGTGTAAAAATAGAGTGTGTATATAGAGTGTATATACTGTAGATGGTGTAAATAGAGTGTGTATAGGCTTGTCTACCATATGAATCCTCTCTCTGTGTATATAGATGGTGTATGTGGATGGTATGTGGATGGAGTGTATGTAGAGTGTGTATATAGAGTGTATATACTGTAGATGGTGTAAATAGAGTGTGTATATAGAGTGTATATACTGTAGATGGTGTAAATAGAGTGTGTATAGGCTTGTCTACCATATGAATCCTCTCTCTGTGTATATAGATGGTGTATGTGGATGGTGTATGTAGAGTGTGTATATAGATGGTGTATGTAGATGGTGTAAATAGAGTGTGTAAATAGAGTGTATATACTGTAGATGGTGTAAATAGAGTGTGTATAGGCTTGTCTACCATATGAATCCTCTCTCTGTGTATATAGATGGTGTATGTAGATGGTGTAAATAGAGTGTGTATATAGAGTGTATATACTGTAGATGGTGTAAATAGAGTGTGTATAGGCTTGTCTACCATATGAATCCTCTCTCTGTGTATATAGATGGTGTATGTGGATGGTGTATGTAGAGTGTGTATATAGATGGTGTATGTAGATGGTGTAAATAGAGTGTGTATATAGAGTGTATATACTGTAGATGGTGTAAATAGAGTGTGTATAGGCTTGTCTACCATATGAATCCTCTCTCTGTGTATATAGATGGTGTATGTGGAGATAGAGGTGTAATATAGTGATGTAGATGGTGTAAATAGAGTGTGTATATAGAGTGTATATACTGTAGATGGTGTAAATAGAGTGTGTATAGGCTTGTCTACCATATGAATCCTCTCTCTGTGTATATAGATGGTGTATGTAGATGGTGTATGTAGAGTGTGTATATAGATGGTGTATGTAGATGGTGTAAATAGAGTGTGTAAATAGAGTCTATATACTGTAGATGGTGTAAATAGAGTGTGTATAGGCTTGTCTACCATATGAATCCTCTCTCTGTGTATATAGATGGTGTATGTAGATGGTGTAAATAGAGTGTGTATATAGAGTGTACATACTGTAGATGGTGTAAATAGAGTGTGTATATAGATGGTGTATGTAGATGGTGTATATAGAGTGTGTATGTAGAGTGTGTATAGGCTTGTCTACCATATGAATCCTCTCTCTGTGTATATAGATGGTGTATGTAGATGGTGTATAGAGTGTGTATATAGAGTGTGTACTGTAGATGTGTGTAAATAGGTGTGTCTACCATATGAATCCTCTCTCTGTGTATATAGATGGTGTATGTAGATGGTGTATGTAGAGTGTGTATATAGATGTAGATGGTGTAAATAGAGTGTGTAAATAGAGTGTATATACTGTAGATGGTGTAAATAGAGTGTGTATAGGCTTGTCTACCATATGAATCCTCTCTCTGTGTATATAGATGGTGTATGTAGATGGTGTAAATAGAGTGTGTATATAGAGTGTATATACTGTAGATGGTGTAAATAGAGTGTGCATAGGCTTGTCTACCATATGAATCCTCTCTCTGTGTATATAGATGGTGTATGTAGATGGTGTAAATAGAGTGTGTATGTAGAGTGTATATACTGTAGATGGTGTAAATAGAGTGTGCATAGGCTTGTCTACCATATGAATCCTCTCTCTGTGTATATAGATGGTGTATGTGGATGGTGTATGTAGAGTGTGTATATAGATGGTGTATGTAGATGGTGTAAATAGAGTGTGTAAATAGAGTGTATATACTGTAGATGGTGTAAATAGAGTGTGTATAGGCTTGTCTACCATATGAATCCTCTCTCTGTGTATATAGATGGTGTATGTAGATGGTGTAAATAGAGTGTGTATATAGAGTGTATATACTGTAGATGGTGTAAATAGAGTGTGTATAGGCTTGTCTACCATATGAATCCTCTCTCTGTGTATATAGATGGTGTATGTAGATGGTGTAAATAGAGTGTGTATATAGAGTGTATATACTGTAGATGGTGTAAATAGAGTGTGTATAGGCTTGTCTACCATATGAATCCTCTCTCTGTGTATATAGATGGTGTATGTGGATGGTGTATGTAGAGTGTGTATATAGATGGTGTATGTAGATGGTGTAAATAGAGTGTGTAATAGAGTGTATATACTGTAGATGGTGTAAATAGAGTGTGTATAGGCTTGTCTACCATATGAATCCTCTCTCTGTGTATATAGATGGTGTATGTAGATGGTGTAAATAGAGTGTGTATATAGAGTGTATATACTGTAGATGGTGTAAATAGAGTGTGTATAGGCTTGTCTACCATATGAATCCTCTCTCTGTGTATATAGATGGTGTATGTGGATGGTGTATGTAGAGTGTGTATATAGATGGTGTATGTAGATGGTGTAAATAGAGTGTGTAAATAGAGTGTATATACTGTAGATGGTGTAAATAGAGTGTGTATAGGCTTGTCTACCATATGAATCCTCTCTCTGTGTATATAGATGGTGTATGTAGATGGTGTAAATAGAGTGTGTAATAGAGTGTATATACTGTAGATGGTGTAAATAGAGTGTGCATAGGCTTGTCTACCATATGAATCCTCTCTCTGTGTATATAGATGGTGTATGTAGATGGTGTAAATAGAGTGTGTATATATAGTGTATATACTGTAGATGGTGTAAATAGAGTGTGTATAGGCGTGTCTACCATATGAATCCTCTCTCTGTGTATATAGATGGTGTATGTGGATGGTGTATGTAGAGTGTGTATATAGATGGTGTATGTAGATGGTGTAAATAGAGTGTGTAAATAGAGTGTATATACTGTAGATGGTGTAAATAGAGTGTGTATAGGCTTGTCTACCATATGAATCCTCTCTCTGTGTATATAGATGGTGTATGTAGATGGTGTAAATAGAGTGTGTATATAGAGTGTATATACTGTAGATGGTGTAAATAGAGTGTGTATAGGCTTGTCTACCATATGAATCCTCTCTCTGTGTATATAGATGGTGTATGTGGATGGTGTGATGTATATAGATGGTGTATGTAGATGGTGTAAATAGAGTGTGTAAATAGAGTGTATATACTGTAGATGGTGTAAATAGAGTGTGTATAGGCTTGTCTACCATATGAATCCTCTCTCTGTGTATATAGATGGTGTATGTAGATGGTGTAAATAGAGTGTGTAAATAGAGTGTATATACTGTAGATGGTGTAAATAGAGTGTGTATAGGCTTGTCTACCATATGAATCCTCTCTCTGTGTATATAGATGGTGTATGTAGATGGTGTAAATAGAGTGTGTATATAGAGTGTATATACTGTAGATGGTGTAAATAGAGTGTGTATAGGCTTGTCTACCATATGAATCCTCTCTCTGTGTATATAGATGGTGTATGTGGATGGTGTATGTAGAGTGTGTATATAGAGTGTATATACTGTAGATGGTGTAAATAGAGTGTGTATATAGAGTGTATATACTGTAGATGGTGTAAATAGAGTGTGTATAGGCTTGTCTACCATATGAATCCTCTCTCTGTGTATATAGATGGTGTATGTAGATGTGTGTAATGTAGATGGTGTAAATAGAGTGTGTAAATAGAGTGTATATACTGTAGATGGTGTAAATAGAGTGTGTATAGGCTTGTCTACCATATGAATCCTCTCTCTGTGTATATAGATGGTGTATGTAGATGGTGTAAATAGAGTGTGTATATAGAGTGTATATACTGTAGATGGTGTAAATAGAGTGTGTATAGGCTTGTCTACCATATGAATCCTCTCTCTGTGTATATAGATGGTGTATGTGGATGGTGTATGTAGAGTGTGTATATAGATGGTGTATGTAGATGGTGTAAATAGAGTGTGTATATAGAGTGTATATACTGTAGATGGTGTAAATAGAGTGTGTATAGGCTTGTCTACCATATGAATCCTCTCTCTGTGTATATAGATGGTGTATGATGGTGATAGAGTGTGTATATAGATGGTGTATGTAGATGGTGTAAATATAGTGTGTAAATAGAGTGTATATACTGTAGATGGTGTAAATAGAGTGTGTATAGGCTTGTCTACCATATGAATCCTCTCTCTGTGTATATAGATGGTGTATGTAGATGGTGTAATAGAGTGTGTATAGGCTTGTCTACCATATGAATCCTCTCTCTGTGTATATAGATGGTGTATGTAGATGGTGTAAATAGAGTGTGTATATAGAGTGTATATACTGTAGATGGTGTAAATAGAGTGTGTATAGGCTTGTCTACCATATGAATCCTCTCTCTGTGTATATAGATGGTGTATGTATAGATGTGTATATAGAGTGTATGTAGATGGTGTAAATAGAGTGTGTATATAGAGTGTATATACTGTAGATGGTGTAAATAGAGTGTGTATAGGCTTGTCTACCATATGAATCCTCTCTCTGTGTATATAGATGGTGTATGTAGATGGTGTAAATAGAGTGTGTATATAGAGTGTATTTACTGTAGATGGTGTAAATAGAGTGTGTATAGGCTTGTCTACCATATGAATCCTCTCTCTGTGTATATAGATGGTGTATGTGGATGGTGTATGTAGAGTGTGTATATAGATGGTGTATGTAGATGGTGTAAATAGAGTGTGTATGTAGAGTGTATATACTGTAGATGGTGTAAATAGAGTGTGTATAGGCTTGTCTACCATATGAATCCTCTCTCTGTGTATATAGATGGTGTATGTAGATGGTGTAAATAGAGTGTGTATATAGAGTGTACATACTGTAGATGGTGTAAATAGAGTGTGTATAGGCTTGTCTACCATATGAATCCTCTCTCTGTGTATATAGATGGTGTATGTGGATGGTGTATGTAGAGTGTGTATATAGATGGTGTATGTAGATGGTGTAAATAGAGTGTGTAAATAGAGTGTATATACTGTAGATGGTGTAAATAGAGTGTGTATAGGCTTGTCTACCATATGAATCCTCTCTCTGTGTATATAGATGGTGTATGTAGATGGTGTAAATAGAGTGTGTATGTAGAGTGTATATACTGTAGATGGTGTAAATAGAGTGTGCATAGGCTTGTCTACCATATGAATCCTCTCTCTGTGTATATAGATGGTGTGTAGATGGTGTAAATAGAGTGTGTATATATAGTGTATATACTGTAGATGGTGTAAATAGAGTGTGTATAGGCGTGTCTACCATATGAATCCTCTCTCTGTGTATATAGATGGTGTATGTGGATGGTGTATGTAGAGTGTGTATATAGATGGTGTATGTAGATGGTGTAAATAGAGTGTGTAAATAGAGTGTATATACTGTAGATGGTGTAAATAGAGTGTGTATAGGCTTGTCTACCATATGAATCCTCTCTCTGTGTATATAGATGGTGTATGTAGATGGTGTAAATAGAGTGTGTATATAGAGTGTATATACTGTAGATGGTGTAAATAGAGTGTGTATAGGCTTGTCTACCATATGAATCCTCTCTCTGTGTATATAGATGGTGTATGTAGAGTGTGTATATCGATGGTGTATGTAGATGGTGTAAATAGAGTGTGTAAATAGAGTGTATATACTGTAGATGGTGTAAATAGAGTGTGTATAGGCTTGTCTACCATATGAATCCTCTCTCTGTGTATATAGATGGTGTATGTAGATGGTGTAAATAGAGTGTGTATATAGAGTGTATATACTGTAGATGGTGTAAATAGAGTGTGTATAGGTTTGTCTACCATATGAATCCTCTCTCTGTGTATATAGATGGTGTATGTAGATGGTGTAAATAGAGTGTGTATATAGAGTGTATATACTGTAGATGGTGTAAATAGAGAGTGTATAGGCTTGTCTACCATATGAATCCTCTCTCTGTGTATATAGATGGTGTATGTGTATGGTGTATGTAGAGTGTGTATATAGAGTGTATATACTGTAGATGGTGTAAATAGAGTGTGTATATAGAGTGTATATACTGTAGATGGTGTAAATAGAGTGTGTATAGGCTTGTCTACCATATGAATCCTCTCTCTGTGTATATAGATGGTGTATGTAGAGTGTGTATATAGATGGTGTATGTAGATGGTGTAAATAGAGTGTGTAAATAGAGTGTATATACTGTAGATGGTGTAAATAGAGTGTGTATAGGCTTGTCTACCATATGAATCCTCTCTCTGTGTATATAGATGGTGTATGTAGATGGTGTAAATAGAGTGTGTATATAGAGTGTATATACTGTAGATGGTGTAAATAGAGTGTGTATAGGCTTGTCTACCATATGAATCTCTCTGTGTATATAGATGGTGTATGTGGATGGTGTATGTAGAGTGTGTATATAGAAGTGTATATAGATGGTGTATGTAGATGGTGTAAATAGAGTGTGTAATAGAGTGTATATACTGTAGATGGTGTAAATAGAGTGTGTATAGGCTTGTCTACCATATGAATCCTCTCTCTGTGTATATAGATAGATGGTGTATGTATATCGATGGTGTATGTAGATGGTGTAAATAGAGTGTGTAAATAGAGTGTATATACTGTAGATGGTGTAAATAGAGTGTGTATAGGCTTGTCTACCATATGAATCCTCTCTCTGTGTATATAGATGGTGTATGTAGATGGTGTAAATAGAGTGTGTAGAGGCTTGTCTACCATATGAATCCCTCTCTGTGTATATAGATGGTGTATGTAGATGGTGTAAATAGAGTGTGTATATAGAGTGTATATACTGTAGATGGTGTAAATAGAGTGTGTATAGGCTTGTCTACCATATGAATCCTCTCTCTGTGTATATAGATGGTGTATGTGTATGGTGTATGTAGAGTGTGTATATAGATGTGTATGTAGATGGTGTAAATAGAGTGTGTATATAGAGTGTATATACTGTAGATGGTGTAAATAGAGTGTGTATAGGCTTGTCTACCATATGAATCCTCTCTCTAGATGGTGTATGTAGAGTGTGTATATAGATGGTGTATGTAGATGGTGTAAATAGAGTGTGTAAATAGAGTGTATATACTGTAGATGGTGTAAATAGAGTGTGTATAGGCTTGTCTACCATATGAATCCTCTCTCTGTGTATATAGATGGTGTATGTAGATGGTGTAAATAGAGTGTGTATATAGAGTGTATATACTGTAGATGGTGTAAATAGAGTGTGTATAGGCTTGTCTACCATATGAATCCTCTCTCTGTGTATATAGATGGTGTATGTGGATGGTGTATGTAGAGTGTGTATATAGATGGTGTATGTAGATGGTGTAAATAGAGTGTGTAAATAGAGTGTATATACTGTAGATGGTGTAAATAGAGTGTGTATAGGCTTGTCTACCATATGAATCCTCTCCCTGTGTATATAGATGGTGTATGTAGAGTGTGTATATCGATGGTGTATGTAGATGGTGTAAATAGAGTGTGTAAATAGAGTGTACATACTGTAGATGGTGTAAATAGAGTGTGTATAGGCTTGTCTACCATATGAATCCTCTCTCTGTGTATATAGATGGTGTATGTAGATGGTGTAAATAGAGTGTGTATATGGAGTGTATATACTGTAGATGGTGTAAATAGAGTGTGTATAGGCTTGTCTACCATATGAATCCTCTCTGTGTATATAGATGGTGTATGTAGATGGTGTAAATAGAGTGTGTATATAGAGTGTATATACTGTAGATGGTGTAAATAGAGTGTGTATAGGCTTGTCTACCATATGAATCCTCTCTCTGTGTATATAGATGGTGTATGTAGATAAATAGAGTGTGTATAGGCTTGTCTACCATAGAATCCTCTCTCTGTGTATATAGATGGTGTATGTAGATGGTGTAAATAGAGTGTGTATATAGAGTGTATATACTGTAGATGGTGTAAATAGAGTGTGTATAGGCTTGTCTACCATATGAATCCTCTCTCTGTGTATATAGATGGTGTATGTAGATGGTGTAAATAGAGTGTGTATATAAAGTGTATATACTGTAGATGGTGTAAATAGAGTGTGTATAGGCTTGTCTACCATATGAATCCTCTCTCTGTGTATATAGATGGTGTATGTAGATGGTGTAAATAGAGTGTGTATATAGAGTGTATATACTGTAGATGGTGTAAATAGAGTGTGTATAGGTTTGTCTACCATATGAATCCTCTCTCTGTGTATATGGATGGTGTATGTGGATGGTGTATGTAGAGTGTGTATATAGAGTGTGTATGTAGAGTGTGTATAGGCTTGTCTACCATATGAATCCTCTCTCTGTGTATATGGATGGTGTATGTGGATGGTGTATGTAGAGTGTGTATATAGATGGTGTGTGTAGATGGTGTAAATAGAGTGTGTAAATAGAGTCTATATACTGTAGATGGTGTAAATAGAGTGTGTATAGGCTTGTCTACCATATGAATCCTCTCTCTGTGTATATAGATGGTGTATGTAGATGGTGTAAATAGAGTGTGTATATAGAGTGTATATACTGTAGATGGTGTAAATAGAGTGTGCATAGGCTTGTCTACCATATGAATCCTCTCTCTGTGTATATAGATGGTGTATGTAGATGGTGTAAATAGAGTGTGTATATAGAGTGTATATACTGTAGATGGTGTAAAGAGTGTGTATAGGCTTGTCTACCATATGAATCCTCTCTCTGTGTATATAGATGGTGTATGTGGATGGTGTATGTAGAGTGTGTATATCGATGGTGTATGTAGATGGTGTAAATAGAGTGTGTAAATAGAGTGTATATACTGTAGATGGTGTAAATAGAGTGTGTATAGGCTTGTCTACCATATGAATCCTCTCTCTGTGTATATAGATGGTGTATGTAGATGGTGTAAATAGAGTGTGTATATAGAGTGTATATACTGTAGATGGTGTAAATAGAGTGTGTATAGGCTTGTCTACCATATGAATCCTCTCTCTGTGTATATAGATGGTGTATGTAGATGGTGTAAATAGAGTGTGTATATAGAGTGTATTTACTGTAGATGGTGTAAATAGAGTGTGTATAGGCTTGTCTACCATATGAATCCTCTCTCTGTGTATATAGATGGTGTATGTGGATGGTGTATGTAGAGTGTGTATATAGATGGTGTATGTAGATGGTGTAAATAGAGTGTATGTAAATAGAGTGTATATACTGTAGATGGTGTAAATAGAGTGTGTATAGGCTTGTCTACCATATGAATCCTCTCTCTGTGTATATAGATGGTGTATGTAGATGGTGTAAATAGAGTGTGTATATAGAGTGTATATACTGTAGATGGTGTAAATAGAGTGTGTATAGGCTTGTCTACCATATGAATCCTCTCTCTGTGTATATAGATGGTGTATGTAGATGGTGTAAATAGAGTGTGTAAATAGAGTGTACATACTGTAGATGGTGTAAATAGAGTGTGTAATAGAGTGTATATACTGTAGATGGTGTAAATAGAGTGTGTATAGGCTTGTCTACCATATGAATCCTCTCTCTGTGTATATAGATGTGTGTATGTAGAGTGTGTAGATAGGTGTATGTAGATGGTGTAAATAGAGTGTGTAAATAGAGTGTATATACTGTAGATGGTGTAAATAGAGTGTGTATAGGCTTGTCTACCATATGAATCCTCTCTCTGTGTATATAGATGGTGTATGTAGATGGTGTAAATAGAGTGTGTATATAGAGTGTATATACTGTAGATGGTGTAAATAGAGTGTGTATAGGCTTGTCTACCATATGAATCCTCTCTCTGTGTATATAGATGGTGTATGTGGATGGTGTATGTAGAGTGTGTATATAGATGGTGTATGTAGATGGTGTAAATAGAGTGTGTAAATAGAGTGTATATACTGTAGATGGTGTAAATAGAGTGTGTATAGGCTTGTCTACCATATGAATCCTCTCTCTGTGTATATAGATGGTGTATGTAGAGTGTGTATATAGATGGTGTATGTAGATGGTGTAAATAGAGTGTGTAAATAGAGTGTATATACTGTAGATGGTGTAAATAGAGTGTGTATAGGCTTGTCTACCATATGAATCCTCTCTCTGTGTATATAGATGGTGTATGTAGATGGTGTAAATAGAGTGTGTATATAGAGTGTATATACTGTAGATGGTGTAAATAGAGTGTGTATAGGCTTGTCTACCATATGAATCCTCTCTCTGTGTATATAGATGGTGTATGTAGATGGTGTAAATAGAGTGTGTATATAGAGTGTATATACTGTAGATGGTGTAAATAGAGTGTGTATAGGCTTGTCTACCATATGAATCCTCTCTCTGTGTATATAGATGGTGTATGTAGATGGTGTAAATAGAGTGTGTATAGGCTTGTCTACCATATGAATCCTCTCTCTGTGTATATAGATGGTGTATGTAGATGGTGTAAATAGAGTGTGTATATGGAGTGTATATACTGTAGATGGTGTAAATAGAGTGTGTATAGGCTTGTCTACCATATGAATCCTCTCTCTGTGTATATAGATGGTGTATGTAGATGGTGTAAATAGAGTGTGTATATAAAGTGTATATACTGTAGATGGTGTAAATAGAGTGTGTATAGGCTTGTCTACCATATGAATCCTCTCTCTGTGTATATAGATGGTGTATGTAGATGGTGTAAATAGAGTGTGTATATAGAGTGTATATACTGTAGATGGTGTAAATAGAGTGTGTATAGGCTTGTCTACCATATGAATCCTCTCTCTGTGTATATAGATGGTGTATGTGGATGGTGTATGTAGAGTGTGTATATAGATGGTGTATGTAGATGGTGTAAATAGAGTGTGTATGTAGAGTGTATATACTGTAGATGGTGTAAATAGAGTGTGTATAGGCTTGTCTACCATATGAATCCTCTCTCTGTGTATATAGATGGTGTATGTAGATGGTGTAAATAGAGTGTGTATATAGAGTGTATATACTGTGATGTAGATGTAAATAGAGTGTGTATATAGAGTGTATATACTGTAGATGGTGTAAATAGAGCTTGTATCTACCATATGAATCCTCTCTCTGTGTATATAGATGGTGTATGTGGATGGTGTATGTAGAGTGTGTATATAGATGGTGTATGTAGATGGTGTAAATAGAGTGTGTAAATAGAGTGTATATACTGTAGATGGTGTAAATAGAGTGTGTATAGGCTTGTCTACCATATGAATCCTCTCTCTGTGTATATAGATGGTGTATGTAGATGGTGTAAATAGAGTGTGTATGTAGAGTGTATATACTGTAGATGGTGTAAATAGAGTGTGCATAGGCTTGTCTACCATATGAATCCTCTCTCTGTGTATATAGATGGTGTATGTAGATGGTGTAAATAGAGTGTGTATATATAGTGTATATACTGTAGATGGTGTAAATAGAGTGTGTATAGGCGTGTCTACCATATGAATCCTCTCTCTGTGTATATAGATGGTGTATGTGGATGGTGTATGTAGAGTGTGTATATCGATGGTGTATGTAGATGGTGTAAATAGAGTGTGTAAATAGAGTGTACATACTGTAGATGGTGTAAATAGAGTGTGTATAGGCTTGTCTACCATATGAATCCTCTCTCTGTGTATATAGATGGTGTATGTAGATGGTGTAAATAGAGTGTGTATATAGAGTGTATATACTGTAGATGGTGTAAATAGAGTGTGTATAGGCTTGTCTACCATATGAATCCTCTCTCTGTGTATATAGATGGTGTATGTAGATGGTGTAAATAGAGTGTGTATATAGAGTGTATATACTGTAGATGGTGTAAATAGAGTGTGTATAGGCTTGTCTACCATATGAATCCTCTCTCTGTGTATATAGATGGTGTATGTAGATGGTGTAAATAGAGAGTGTGTATATACTGTAGATGGTGTAAATACTGTAGATGGTGTAAATAGAGTGTGTATAGGCTTGTCTACCATATGAATCCTCTCTCTGTGTATATAGATGGTGTATGTAGATGGTGTAAATAGAGTGTGTAAATAGAGTGTACATACTGTAGATGGTGTAAATAGAGTGTGTATATAGAGTGTATATACTGTAGATGGTGTAAATAGAGTGTGTATAGGCTTGTCTACCATATGAATCCTCTCTCTGTG